>NW_015387999.1:81109-107613 GCF_001527695.2 Protobothrops mucrosquamatus | reverse complement strand
TCCTCCTCCTCCTCCTCCTCCTCCAATTTAGTTCTAACTTAGTTGCAATATTCCTTATCTACAGCCTTCTTCAGTCTTCTTCAACCTGGAGCCCCCCAAAACCACAGCTTCTGGAATGTCCAAAAGTTGGGGACTTTTAGAGTGGCAGACTCAATTATCCAGAAGGGATCTCCTTGTCTTCTCCATCTTACAAAGCATCTGTTTTTTGAGTGGAGTCCTGGAAGGCAATAGAATTTTACGGGAATTCAGTGGGGGGTCGAATGGGAAACCTCAGCTTCAGTAACATTGCATTTAAAAATGTCCTGGTTATCCTGAATATTTGTCCCTCCTAATTACCCTCCCTCTTGTTTTGAATGCCTTTTATGCCAGATGGTTGTTATTGAAGGTTTCCATGTTTTCTTTTTTTTTCCTTCTGCATTCTTTATTCCTTTTGGACTACCATAGTTGTTAGCCAGGAGGATTTTTAACCATAACATCCTGAGAGTTTTTCCATGTTTATATATAAATCAGGGATGGAAAATAAATGATCCCAGAGGACAGGACTTCTCAGGACATTCTCCTAAATCACAGTCAAAGCCCTGATGTTTGGGGATAATCAATGAAATATGTTTTGTTTTTTTCTCCTCCCAAAGAGATTGGCAAGAGAAATGAGGATTTAGAGAAGCTCACCTAATTGAAAACTCCATCCAGGCCGCCCAAGAGAGGCACTGGGTTCTAATCTTGATTGTAAATACATTACAGGCTTCCTCGTAAAGCTTGATGAAGCCAACTGAGACGTTTTTGAAACATGTGACTCAGCTGCTTCTGAAGATCTGCTGGAATCGTGGACATAGCAAGACAAGCTTCCTGCCTGCCTGCTTATATGACTAGGTTGAAGACAATGGCCAGTCCATTAACTAGGTTGGTTGCAACAGAGGAGCAAACTTCCCATGGACCTTTATGGCTGGTGAGAGAATGGTCTCCCCTCCATGCTTGCAATAAGGTTAAGGCACCAATCTAGAAACCAGGTGGCTGAGTTCTAGTCCTGCCTTAGGCATGGAAGCCAATCACCAGGAGACTGTGAGTTCTAGTCCCGTCTTAGGCATGAAAGTCAACTGGGTGATTTGGGGCCGATCACCAGGAGACTGTGAATTCTAGCCCCACCTTAGGCGTGAAAATCTGTTAGGTTACTTTGGGCCAATCACCAGGAGACACTGAGTTCTAGTCCTGACTTAGGAACGAAAGCTGGCAATGTGACTTTGGGCCAATCAGTCTCTCTCAGCCCAACCCACCTCCCAGGATCGTTGTGAGAAAAATAGGAGGAGATAGTATTATGCACGGTTGCCCCCTTGGGTTACCTATAGTAATAAAGGTGGGATTGAAGAAAAAGAAAATAAAATTCTGGCTATATTTTGCTGGAAAAAAAAATCTCCTGTATTTTCCACTTGCTAGTATTCATTCAAGCTGTTGAAAGGGAATTTGCTTTGAGCATTTTTTCCAGAAAAAAAAAACATTTTAGTAAACATGTTTTGCAGAATCCAGTATTCCTGCAGCTATCCAGTCATTAGCTGGCAACAGTATGCAGGTCAGAGTTTATACCTCTTTGGTAGCGCAGTGGTAGAATGCAGTATTGCAGCTAATTCTGCTGACAGTTCGATCCTGACCAGCTCAAAGTTGACTCAGCCTTCCATCCTCCCCAGGTCAGTTAAATGAGAACCCAGATTGTTGGGGCCAAACATGCTGACTCTGTAAACCTCTTATAGAGGGCTGTAAATCACTGTGAAGCGATATATAAGTCTAAGTGCTATTGCACATTTGTACCATCCTTCTTTAGACACATCGGAATGCATAAAGGAATTCACTTGAAGGAAATGCCTCCTGTAAGGCTAATTCCCCCCCCTCATATTGGGACCAGGAGGCATACGAGGGATGAAAGGGGGGAGGCTAAGAAAAAAAATTGCACCACCAATAGCATCCTCTGGCACCTGCAACGGTGAAATAAGCTCAGGGACACGACCGATATCAATTAAGAGAATGAGGTAGAAAAACAGAAGCCAAATTTCCACATTCTGTTATTCTGTTATTCTCCTTTTTTTTTAAAGGCAACACGGCACCATCTGTGCCTGAAGGGAAGACAGGAACCTCCGCTGAAGAGGATCAAAACATCTTTGAGGCAAAGATTGAAGAAATTCTCAGGCATCCTGAGAATGCAGTAGAATAACAGAAGCATCTCCTGCAAGGGGAGAAACTCATGGCGAGCACACAAGGCCAGTTCTGGCACACCATTGATGGGAGCTGACTGGGAAAACAGCCAGTCCCCTAATAAGCAGCCTTCCCTCCTCCTGCAAACCATAAGAAAATTCCATTTTTGAAAGGAATCTTGTATGAATCTCAGTCCTCTGATAGTGGAATACCTGAACTGGGCTGCAGAATTTTATCTGGACACTAAAGGAACGAGGGTTTCTGTGTCCCAGCCCACATCTTTTCCTTTCCTTTCTTTTCCTTTCCTTTCCTTTCCTTTCCTTTCCTTTCAATCATTCTTTCTTTCCTTTCCTTCCCTTCCTTCCTTCCTCCCTTTCTCCCTCTTTTTCTCTTCTCTCTCTCTCTCTTCCTTCCTTCCTTATTTCCTTTCCTTCCTTTCTTTTTTTCTTTCCTCCCTCCCTCCCTCCCTCCCTCTTCTCTCTCTCTTTCTTTCTTTTTCTTTCTTTCTTCCCTTTCCTTTCAATCATTCTTTCTTTCCTTTCCTTTCCTTCCTTCCTTCCTCCCTTTCTCCCTCTTTTTCTCTTCTCTCTCTCTCTCTCTCTTCCTTCCTTCCTTATTTCCTTTCCTTCCTTTCTTTTTTTCTTTCCTCCCTCCCTCCCTCCCTCTTCTCTCTCTCTCTTTCTTTCTTTTTCTTTCTTTCCTCCTTTCCTCCCTCCCTCCCTTTCTCCCTTTCTCCCTTCCTTCCTTCCTTCTTTCCTTTCCTTTCTTCCTTCCTCCCTCCCTCCCTTCCCTTCCCTTCCCTTTCCTTTCAGTCATTCTTTCTTTCCTTTCCTTTCTTCTTCCCTCCCTTTCTCCTCTTTCTCTCTTCTCTCTCTCTCTCTCTCTCTTTCTTCCTTTCTTCCTTCCTTATTTCCTTTCCTTCCTTTCTTTTTTTTCCTTCCTCCCTCCCTCTTCTCTTTCTCTCTCTTTCTTTCTTTCTTTCTTTCTTTCTTTCTTTCCTTTCCTTCCTCCCTCCCTTTCTCCCTGTTTCTCTCTCTTTCTTTCTTCCTTCCTTCTTTCCTTTCCTTTCCTTTCTTTTCCTTCCTTCCTTCCTTCCTTCCTCTCAACCCACAAACATGTGCAACACACCTTCTTCCTCCCATTTCCCCCACAACAATCCAATGAGGTGGGCTGGGCTGAGAGAGAGGGACTGGCCCAAGGTCACCCAACTGGCTTTCATGGCTAAGGTGGGACTTGAACTCATGATCTCCCGCTTTCTAGCCTGGAGCCTTAACCACTAGACCAAATTGGCTCTTTTTCTCTTTCATCTGGATTTGGGCAACCCACATCTGGTGACCTCCACCCCATATTACTTACCCTCAAAACAACTTAATGGGAGCTACAGCCTTCAGAAGCACAGTTCCTCAAACTGCATTGGATTAGTGAATGCCTATCCTATGATAACCAGAATGTAGAAGAAACCATGGTTTGACAGAGCAGGAGTGGGGATAAAGACTTAAGCACAGATGGGGGTGGAGAGACACCATTGCTGCCTTGCCTGACATTAGGTGCTGCATAATTTAAAAGCCCATATTTTATTTGGCAACCCAGATTTAGCCTTTTGCCTGAGTGGCTGTCACACCTTTCATTGTAATCTTATTTTTTCCCCTCTCTCTTTGCTTTAACACATCCATGAGCCAGAACTTAATGAAACCATTAATCATTTTATGAAATGGAAAAGGCAGCCAAGACATGGGAGAAAAAAACCACAGGGAACCACCTAATTATTGGATTGGTAGCAATGTAGAAAGCTGGCTGTCGTGTCAGGCTGTTTGTCCCTCTAACTGAGGTTAGAGCTTTCAGTAAATGGACAATAGCAAAGCTGCTTACTATGTAAAACAATAAGGTAATCCTTGACCTACAAGAATTTATTTAGTGACCATTGAAAGTCACAACGGCATTGAAAAAAGTGACAGGACCATTTTTCACACTCGTGTCCATTGCAGCATCCCCAGGGTCACATGATCAAAATTCTGACCCTTGGCAACTGACTCATATTTACGGCGGTTGCAGTGTCCCGGGGTCAAGTGATCAAGCCAAGTCAATGGGGAAGCCAGATTCACTGAATAGCCGTGTTGCTAACTTAACAATGGCAGTGATTCACTTAACTAACTTTAACAAGGTGATCAAACTGGTCAGTGCTAGAGGAGATCAACCCCGACTGCTCTTTAGAAGGCCAGATCCTGAAGTTGAAACTCAAGTACTTTGGCCACCTAATGAGAAGGAAGGACTCCCTGGAGAAGAGCCTAATGCTGGGAAAGATGGAGGGCAAGAGAAGAAGGGGACGACAGAGAATGAGGGGGCTGGATGGAGTCCCTGAAGCAGGAGGCGTGAGCTTCAATGGACTCCAGAAGATGGTAGAGGACAGGAAGGCCTGGAGGAACATTGTCCATGGGGTCACGATGGGTCGGACATGACTTCGCAACTAACAACAACAACAACAACAACAAATGGGTTTCTGTGAGTTAATGCAGGTGGCATGAAGCTCTTCAGCTCTTCCTTATTAATACCTAGGCTTTATTCCAGATGTTTCTCTTCCACTAAGCATGGGTTGAGTCTTTCAATGGTCCTTTATGGCTGCAGAAATCAGGTTTCGAAATGAATGAAACTGAACTCCAGTTATTCTAGAAAATGGACTGGGAAATTGGGATGTCTGGTGGGTGGGATACGGAATGAATGATTTGCCAAGTTACATACTCCAGAGCAGTTTATAATAAGAACTAAATAAAGGAAGCCCAGGGGTTTCGTTTAATCATCCATTAACAGCATGTCGCTGGGTTAGCAAATGCAAATGAATCAGCAATGCAAACTGCCTGGATTTGGAACTGTTTAAATAAACAATGTACTGAAGTCTGCAAATAAGCCTACAAAAAAAAAGACCATTTCCTTTATTAGTTAAACTTGTACTTGGGACTGCGGCTGCCCTCTCTTTCCTTCACAGAGTGAAGGCTGACGCTTAGTGGAGGAAACTTTGCATTACAATTTTGAGACTTTGACCAAAGGAGAAACAAAAGGAGGAACAAAAGAAATAATCCCAAACTGGCTGGAGAGGACCACCAGGTGTTCACAGGGAGAGCCCTTTTATATCGGGGTAGACAACCTACAGCCCAAATGTGGCCACTAAATTGTTGAGGTCACAAACTTCAGCCTGAGACAACAGATGCTCTTGATGACAATGTTTGGCAAATGCTGGTTGGGCAATTATAAATAAATAAATAAATAATAAATAATAATAAATAGATAATAAAGTTAACTTCTTGGTCTGGACATCCTGGCTGAAGCCTGTTGGGAACGGATGAACATTGAGAAAAGAGAAAAGAGAGTTGGGAGGGACCTTGGAGGTCTTCTAGTCTAACCCCCTGCTCAGGCAGGAAACCCTATACCATTTCGGACAAATGGCTGTCCAGTCTCTTCTTAAAAACTTCCAGTGTTGGCGCGTTCACCGCTTCTGGAGGCAGGTTGTTCCACTGGTTAATTGTTCTCACTGTCAGGAAGTTTCTCCTCAGTTCAGGGTTGCTTCTCTCCTTGATTAGTTTCCATCCGTTGCTTCTTGTCCTGCCTTCAGGCGCTGCTTTGGAGAATAGCTTGACTCCCTCTTCTTTGTGGCAGCCACTGAGATATTGGAAGACTGCTATCCTGTCCCCCCTCGTCCTTCTCTTCATTAAACTGGACATGCCCAATTCCAGCAGCTGTTCCTTATATGTTTCAGCCTCCAGTCCCCTAATCATCTTTGTTGCTCTTCTCTGTACTCTTTCTAGAGTCTGGGAGTTGAAGTCCACCCATCTAAGCCATCAAGATTGAGACACACTGCTTTATGGTAAGATTACAAGATTTGGGCAGCAAAACTTCAGGTGCCCATTAGATGGCAGAAGCAATAAGGTACTTTTGTACCTCTGTGCTTCCATCTACTGGCTGGCTGAATTCTGCAGTCCAGATCTACTAACTCCAAGAGTTCAGGACAGTTTTCTCCCAAAGATGCTTTTTCATGGACAACCCTGACCTGGATGACTGAGAATCTCCATAGACAGTTTTCTCCCTCGCAAAGTGGTTGGACAGACACAAAGAATTATTATTGACCATACTGGTTGTGGAATTCTGAGAGTCAAAGTCCACATATCTTGAAGTTTGAGAAACACCGATTTAAAAGTGTTTACAGAGCTTCTCTTTATTATCCAAGACAATGTTCCTTTTGTCCCCTTACTCACTTTACAAAAAACTGCTTCTAAAGTTGTAAATAAAAGTGTGAATGCAGGGAAGCTCAACACGTTGAAGTCAGTTTTAGGATTATATTTTAACAGATTAGTTGGATGAAATGAGAAGTCTCCGAGATCCTTTCAAATTGGAACCCTCAAGCATGTAGAATCAGATGCGATGATCCCCAAAGATCCTCCTTAAGAAAGCTCGATGTTTAATTTAGAAGTCCAGGCTTAGAAGTGCAAAAAGTTAGGGGTCTTCAAACTTGGCCCTTTTATGACTTGTGGACTTCAACTCCCAGAATTCCTCAGCCAGCGTGCCTGGCTGAGGAATTCTGGGAGTTGAAGTCCACAAGTCATAAAAGGGCCAAGTTTGAAGACCCCTGCTGTAAGTACTAATAGGCACATAAGTATGTCCTGAAACTTAATGCAACCTCTGCACTTATTTGTTAACTCAGCTAATATTACAATCATATACTAATGATAACCCCTCAAATCTATGTATTCCAATTAGCACCAGATGGTGGCAGAAACAGCTGGTGTCCTTTATATGTTCAAAGGGATTTCCACCAGCTGTTGCCCCCTCTATTCCCAAATGTCTTTCTGCAACTTAGGCTTTGTTTCAATTTATTTTGGTATGCCAGGCCTGGTCCAGCCTCACGAACGCAGCAGTTGTTACATTGGCTTGGGAGTAAGCATCCCGACACTGGGCGATTTATTTCCTGAACTTTAATAGAATTGGCATATTAACCCACATGGTTTGGTCATGTCCTATGGCAGGTTTTGGGCTGACATTAACAAGATGGTGACTCTAGATCAAACCTGAGCATTTTATGGCCCTTGGGCCACATCCAGCCCTTTGGCAACCCTTGTCTGGCCTGTGTGGATTGTTTTTATGTTGAAGCCTATTTTTTTCCCCAATTTACATATGTGCTTGTGTGCATGCTTATGCACCTTCATAGCCCTATTAGTTCAGCCCTTCCTCAACCCATTTGCTCATGTGGACCCGTTGAGAAAATTGCTCAACCCTGCTCTGGATTAATTACTGCATAATAAAAATACACACTTTTTTTTTTGCTATATCTCCAATGTCAAGAACAGTGCTTTTTTTCAGGTTAAAAAAATTCTTACGAGTACTGGAGAGAGAAATTTACCTGTGATTTGCAGCAATGGATGATGTGTTGCTTGCTTCCACTTTAACAAGAATAATTCAAAGGAGAATTATGCTTAAAAGTTTTTGAAATGCTTTAAAACAATTTCCAGACTTTTGCCCCTGGCTTCCCTTTTCTATTTTTTTCTTGCCATGTTTATGCATGCTAATATTGTACTGATGCTTTAATTCTCTATTTGTACCTTTTATTTAATTGCAAATTACAGTAACACATTACAAATTGTTTAAAAAATGACACACTGAAACTTCTCTTGGGACACTGTTTTTTGAAGTCTAAGGCTTGTTACATAAGATACATGCTACAGTTGACTAATCTCCTGCATTATGGCTAGCTGCAAATGACAGTTACTGCAGCAAGCATAGAGTGCTAAGCCACGAGCCAATAAACCATAGTTTGATTTAGCACGGAGCCACTGGTAGCAGGTCCAGGACATAATGACACCACAACATTTGCAAGGATGTCATGATGCCTGTGACATCATGTACACCCCTTTTGCAAGACTCTGGGCATAATCCAGTCATAAGCCACTGTAACTTAAAAACAAGAATTGAGGTTTAAAGGAAAAACTTTTCCATTTCTTTGCCATTTCCATTTGGGCTGTCTTAGAGAATCACACGTTCTAAGAGACCTACAGGTAGTCCTTGACTTACAACAGTTCATTTAGTGACTGTTCAAAGTTACAACGGCACTGAAAAAAAATGTGACTTATGACCGTTTTTAACTTACGACCTTTGCAGCATCCCCGGGGTCACGTGATTTATATTCGGATGCTTGACCACTGATTCATATTTATGACGGTGGCAGTGGAAACTTAAAACCTTGTGCATGGTGGCTAGTTTTATCCAACGATCTTGGTTTGGCTTGAGCCCATTTCCCAGAGTGGCACCACCGATGGACTTCAACTGCGCGGATGCAGAAACCAAATCAGAAAGGAGAAACTGGACAGCCATTTGTCCAAAATGGTATAGGGTTACCTGCCTGATCAGGGGATTGGACCTGATGACCTCCAAGGTCCCTTCCAACTTTATCATCATCATCATCATCATCATCATCATCATCATCATCATCATCATCATCATCATCATTATTATTATTATTATTATTATTATTATTATTATTATTATTATTATTATGGATCATCGCACAGTCAGCCAGATGTTCAGGCTGGATTTGGCATTTTCTCTACCTATCGAGTCCTTTCCCAGGACCTGGGATAGGCAGATGTGGATGTTTGATGGTATTACAGATCTCGTCGCAGGATGGAAGCAGTTCCTAGTAAGGCCGCCTTTTGCAATTGACTGATGGCGAATTTGTCAATGCCGATGATGGTGTTCAAGTGGTGCTCCAGTTGTTTTGGGATTGCAGCCAAGGCACCTCTTACTATTGGTACTACCCTTGCTTGCTTTTGCCACAGTCTTTCTATTTCTATTTGTAGGTCTTTGTATTTTGTTATCTTCTCCAGTTCTTTCTCGTCTATTCTGATGTCTCCAGGCACTGCCACGTCCACTATCCAGACTTTTTTGTCTTTCTTATCGACAATTGTTAAGTCCGGGGTGTTATGTTGCAGATGCTTGTCTGTTTGAATTCTGAAGTCCCAGAGCAGTTTAACTTTATCATTTTCTATGACTTTCTCTATTTTATGATCCCACCAGGTTTTGCTTACTATTACTATTACTATTACTATTACTATTACTATTACTATTACTATTACTATTACTATTATTATTATTATTATTATTATTATTATTATTATTATTATTATTATTATTATTATTATTATCATCATCATCATCATCATCATCATCATCATCATCATATAAGCCAAGCGAGGTTCACCTTAACCAAAAAAAAAAAAAAAGGGAACGCATTAGGTCAAATCTTCCTTTGGCCGGCGGTGCAAACACCTCGGGAGGAACTGGGGCATTCAGTCACGTGTGAACGCAGCCCAGGTGTTGCCAGCCCGAGCCGCGAGGCTGCGCTCCCACAAGCCACGGTCCTCTTCGTCCCGGCTGCGCCCCACGGGCGAACGCGGCCCCCGCCTCGACCAGCCGCAGCAGCCCCCGCAGTCCACGGGCTGAAGGAGGGAGTGGGGGGCGTCACGCTTCCGCCGGGCGGTGGGAACCACCCTGCCTCCCCGGCCCCACCCGGCTGTCTCCGGCGAGCAAGGGGGATCCCGACCGCCGGGCTTTTCCGCAACGGGGAGCGGTTGAGCCGCGCCGCCTCCCGCCCGCGAAGCAGGAGAGGCCAGCAGGTTTGTGGGTTCGCGGGGTGGGGGCGTTTGCTGGGGAGGAGAGGGAGAGGAGGGTCTTATTTGGGGGTCGCGGGGGCTCCCTTTCCTCGCAACGGTGGTTTGCAGGCAGTCTGGTCGTGTGAATCCAGACGGTGCTGCCGAACCAGGTGTTACCCAAGCGGGGGTCCCTTTCTGGTGGTGTGAATCCAGACAGTGTGGTTTCTGGAACCTGGTTTATTTATTGGGGCGAGGGTGGTTATTCTCTAGCTGAACTCTGGTTTCGGTGCCTAAGGCAGGGCTGGAAGTTGGGTTTTCCCTGCAACGTGGTTTGCAGGCTATCTGGTTGTGTGAATCCAGACTGTGCGGAACCAGGTGTTACCCAAGTGGTGTTCCCTTTGTCCCCAACGTTTTGCAGATTATCTGGTTGTGTGAATCCAGACGGTGCGGAACCAGGTGTTACCCAAGTGGTGTTCCCTTTGTCCCCAACGTTTTGCAGGTTATCTGGTTGTGTGAATCCAGACTGTGCGGAACCAGGTGTTACCCAAGTGGTGTTCCCTTTGTCCCCAACGTTTTGCAGATTATCTGGTTGTGTGAATCCAGACGGTGCGGAACCAGGTGTTATCCAAGCGGGGTTCCCTTTGTCCCCAATGTGGCTTGCAGGTTCTGTGGTTCTGTGAATCCACATCAGCTGGCTCCCTTTCTCCCCAACGGTGTGCAGGTTATCTGGTTGTGTGAATCCAGACAATGCGGATCCAGGTGTTACCCAAGCGGGATTCCCTTTCTCTGCAATATGGTTTGCAGATTATCTGGTTGTATGAATCCAGACAGTGTGGTTTCTGGAACCTGGTTTATTTATTGGGGCGAGGGTGGTTATTCTTTACCTGAACTCTGGCTTCAGTGCCTAAGGCAGGGCTGGACGTTGGCTTTTTCTGTTCCTTTCTTCGTTCTTGCTGTCGGGACCCCTTCCCACTTTGATGTTCTATAAGGCAAAATGATGATCTTAACCCTTGCCCTCTCCTGTCTATTACCATTTAATTTTTGTCTGGGGAGGGGGATGTGCTTTCAAACACAGCACTGGTGTGTAACCATCACCCCCGTCCTCACTTTAATTTCCTAAGAGCAAACATTTACAAATCCCAGCAACATTCTTGCGAAAAAAGACAGAATTATCAGCTGGCCTTTGGCTTTGCTACAGCTTAACTTTCCACTTACTTTATTATAATTAAACCCCTTAAAACATTTTTTTTTTAAAAAAAAAACGTGAGGTGGAGAAGCTGATTGCCATTATATATAAAAGGTCCATTGGCACACTGGTGTCTCTTCCTGGAATTGGCAGCTTTTGAGTTACATCTTTTCTCTGATTGTTTGGCTCCCGGGTCTAATCTGGAGCAGTTCCATTTTCATCCTGCAAGAAGGACAGAAAAGAGATTACGAGAAAGAAAAGGCTTATTCCATGTTGGACCAGGCTTCCTTCAGTGTTTGGGGACTGGTGGTGGCCATCTGCAGTCTCTTTTTGCGTTGAGTTTCACTCGTGGCGATGACCCGGGCGTGTCTTGTGTTATTTTCTCCATAATGGCTTTCTTCTGAGAGGTGAGTTTTTTTTTTTAAGGTCTGGATCAGAGGTCCCCAACCTTTTGGGCACCAGGGACCGGTTCCGTGGAGAGACGTTTTTCCGCAGACCGAAGGGGGCGTGGTTTTGTCTGCTGCCTGCATCCCGCGAATGGGGCTTTTCTTGTTTGTGCGGACCGGTTGCTGGCATGCTGCGGCCCGGTACTGGTCCACGGACTGGGGGTTGGTGACCTCTGGTCTAGATTCTCCGTCATCCGAGGCCATGGTTGTCCCAAAGGTGCTTTTTCAAAAGGCAACTGGACTTCCTTGTTTTTTGTTTCCTTGAAAACGTTTCCCTTCTCATCCAAAAAACATCTTCAGTTCTGACTCTTCAGAACTTCAGCCCAGTTGCCTGTTGACAATCCTTTGGGATTGTCTTTTGATGCTTAACTGAGCCTGGAGTTCCATCACGTATGATTGATTCCCCCCTTCAAAAAAACACCACTGACCAGCGCCCAGACCAGTTGAATTTTCCTGGCCAGCCAAGATCACCTCAGTAGTACCATCTGCTGGAGCTTTGACGCTTAGTAGGCTTTCTAAATGGGGCATGAACTCCAAATATTTTTGAGATGGCAAGTAGACGGTGACCTGCTGGCGACAACTAGGGGCCCTGGATGTCCAGGCAACGAGTCTTGTATTCCATTTGCTGATATTTTTTCTGCGTCTGACTGTCGCATTCCAATTTACTAACTCTTTGGATCAGCCTTTCTTCTGTAGGCTTGGCACCAGAGCAAAACGTAGTTTTTTTCTCTCCTGCGCTTTCCATAAATATAATTAGCAAAGTAGTTAACTCCAGCTTGAAAAATACTCTTTTGGTACTATTAAGCCCCGGGAACGGAATTTGCAAGATGCGGGGAGAAAGGGAGTAAATGTATTCACTAATGCCGCCTATCGTGGGTTCTGTCCTTGTTTGCATCAGGAAGTAAACGAATGACCACAGAGTAAGGACTTTTCTTGAATTTGTCTATTTTGCAAGGTGTTGGGTGAGGTCATTGCACCTCTCCCTCCAATATTATTTTAGCTTTGATTTTGCCAGCTTTTCCAAAAGCTTGCAAGAGTTTGAGTTGCTCCCATCCCCCTCCCTGTCCTATAGTGACAATGAGTTGGCTTAGCATCCGTGGCACTCACTTTACAACCGACCATGTTGATTTAATGTCCGCTGCCAAAAAGGTCATTAAAAAAAGGGTCTGGCCATGTGATCTGCTTTAAAACTGCCACAACTGAAAAACATAATTGTGGAACTCAATTTACAGTCATAGCTTGGGGACAATCTGCATGTGTGTAGCTGTGTGGCAATGAAACGAATTCTCAGTGGAGTCAACTTACGACCTGAAATTTGAGCCTGAAATTTATGTTGCTAAGTGAGACCGTTGTTAAAGTGAGTTTTGCCCCATTTTACCACTTTTCTTGCCACGGTTATTAAGTGAAACACTGCAGTGGTTAAGTTAGTAACACGGTTGTTAAGTGAATCTGGCTTCCCCATTGATATTACTTGTCGGAAGATCGCCAAAGGGAATGACACTGCAACGGTCATAAATACGAGTCAATTGCTAAGCATCCGAATTTTGATCATGTGATTAAATGGTCACTTTTTTCAGTGCCGCTGTAAGTTTGGATGGTCACTAAATGAGTTGTTGTTAGCCGAGGACTACCTGCAAATGCTTCACAGATTTACCTTCAGTAGTTGCAGTGACATAATTCTGGGCTCAGATTTGTCATCAGTTTTGGAATTCGCGGAGCAATTTGGACTAATTACTCTTCCCCCACTCAACCTGTCCAAGCCCTTGTTAAGGTGGAGATGACAGCAGGAAGAGGTATGATGTAAAGGTCCTTGGAGAATACAAATCGAACGAGTAAGTAAAATGTAAGATTCAGCCATTTCCTGCCAAGGAGGAAAGTGGTTTAATTAGTATGCATGTATTTATTTGAATATACTTTTTTAAAACAAAGAAGAAGAATAGAGAAAAGAAATTCTTCATTTATATTCATTTCTCTTTTAGAGTTGCTCAGTTCCGTGATGCTTTCAATCCATTCCATTCCTTACCACCTCTGCTTTCTTTTCAGTTAATGGTATACAATTCTTATTTGGCTAATGATACCTTTTCTGGCAGGGCAAGGAAGCTTGACCCTCACATGATAATGAACGGAAAATCAGCTACTCACTGACTGAATGTTCAGTGGTGTTGAATGACTGGCTGACTGGCAGCCCATTTTATGCAGGAGATGGCCGGAGTCAACCACTGGAGAGGCAGATGTTTCGATGGACGAGTCCAGGATGGTGAGGCTTAACCCTCATCATCACAAGTAGGACATAGACTTTCCAAGACGCTGTGTGTTGAAACTTTGGGTGGGGCCTGATTGAGATGACCCACCTTTCCAAGATAAAGACCTGCCCAGAAGATAGAGGAAGTAGAATCTGCTTGACATATACCAGTGTCGTATACAGTATAGGATGACTCTGCTAAATGTACAGCACATATAGGATACAGAGGGCTGTTGGTTTGAAAGAGGGATGAAAGAATCCATCTGCGTTAGAATTGAACACCCCTCCCTCAACAGAGGGGGAGGAATAGAGGGAAAGTAAGCAGGGGGGGTACCACAAGGCTCCATCCTACTCTTCAATATCTTCATAAATGACTTAGATGAGGGAATAGAAGGGAACTCATCAAATTTGAGGAGGACACTAAGCTGGCAGGAATAGCCAACACCCCAGAAGACCAGCTCAGGATCCAAAAAGATCTCGACAGACTTGAACAATGGGCCCTATCCAACAAAATGAAATTTAATGTGGAGAAAGGTTTTACACCTAGGCAGGAAAAACCAAAGGTACCAGTACAGATTAGGCGAAACCTGGCTCAAAACCAGTAACCGTGAGAGGAATCCTCTCCAGTAACTTGGAATCCTAGTGGATGATCACTTAAACATGAGCCAGCTGTTTGCGGCAGCAGCCAAAAAAGCTAATAGAATCCTTGGTTGTATAAACAGGGGCATAGAATCAAAACAAGAGGAAAAATAATAAAATAATATAATAACCCCTCACCTCCCATCCCAGCGACAACATGCATTAAACTAGCCATTTGATGGGCTCCATCCTGCTCTGGGTTCCCCAGGCCCACTGGCAGAACCAGGTCTTCAGTGTCTTCCAAAAGAGTGTCAGGATGGGAGCCAGTCTGATCTCTGGGGGAATGAGGTTCCAGAGAGAGGGAGCCACCACGGAGAAGGCCCTTCTTCTGGGTCCTGCCAGATGTATCTCCTAAGGAGATGGGATCCACAACATTCCTTGTCTCCCCGCTCTAGTGGGTTGAGTAGATGTGACTGGCAAGAGACGATCCCTCAGATAACCTAGTCCCAAGCCATGAAGGGCTTCAAATGGGACAACCAGCACCTTGAATTGCACCCGGAAGCAAATCGGCAACCAATTCAGCTCCTGCGGGAGAGGTGTCACATGTGCACACCGAAGTCTTGCACAAAACCATGTGGGCTGCTGCATTTTGTACCAACTGGAACTTCGAGACGCTCTTCAGGGGGAGCCCCACGTACACCGTGTTGCAAAAGTCAAGACAGGAGGTGACTAAGGCATGAGTGACCGTGAGTAGGGATTGTTGGTCCAGGGAAGGGCATAACTGGCACACAATCCGCTGTTGCACAAAGGCCCGCCTGGCCAGGGCTGCCATCTGCTCTTTGATCAGGAGCTACAAGTCCAGGAGAACCCACAGATGACGCACAGGGTCTGTTTGGGGCAGCATCACCTCATCCAAGACCAAAGGTGGCAATTCTCCATGGACCAAAGAACCCCAAACCCAGGGTCTTGCCAGGGTTCAGTTTCAACCCGTTGATCCCCATCCAGCCCCTGACAGCCTTCAGTTTTGCCTTAGTTCACTTGAGATCCATATTGCTTCCCTCCTGGAGGAACTCAAGGGCTGACTTTTAAAAAAGCTTTAAAACACAGACTTTTTAGGAGGCAGCTTTTAATTGTGGGCGGCAATTAATTTTGAATTTTAGTAGCTTTGTTGTTACCCTGGATTTATGTTTTTATCGAAAGCTGCTGGGAGACTTTGCTACTTGGCTGCATAATAGGCTTCATGATTACACATGAACAAATCTGCTTTATTGAATGGAAAATGATAAGGAACCTCGTTCAGGGCTCTTGAAATAAGTCCACTGCAATTAAACCAAGGAGTTGATCCATGTTAGATGATCATGATGATAATAATCGTTTACATTTTATGGGAGTTCACATTTCACAAACAAACTGATGGCCGTCTAGAAAGCAATGAGCTAGATATAATAATGAATAGAAAGGGTAATTTTTGTACTTTTTTTTTTTGAAAGAGTAATTTTTGAAATGCCCAGGGAATAGCAGAATCCAAAACAATAACAGCTGGAACACATTTCAAAATATAGAGATCTAATGACCGAAAGAGGTAAATTATGGGAAAGGTCTTGCAGAGTCATCCCTGTAGTTACTGGTAGATTGAGTTGAATAACAAGCAGATTAAACAAATATTTGCTAGATAGATAGATAGATAGATAGATAGATAGATAGATAGATAGATAGATAGATAGATAGATAGATAGATTATATAGGATAGGATAGGATAGGATAGGATAGGATAGGATAGGTAGGTAGATAGATAGATAGATAGATAGATAGATAGATAGATAGATAGATAGATAGATAGATAGATAGATAGATGGATGGATGGATGATAGGTAGATATATGATAGATAGATAGATACCATAGATAGATACCATAGATAGATAGATAGATAGATAGATAGATAGATAGATAGATAGAGAGAGAGAGAGAGAGATAGAGAGAGAGAGAGAGACAGACAGACAGACAGACAGACAGACAGACAGACATAGAGATGGATGGATGGATGAATAGACATAGAGATGTATGTATTTATGTATGTATCGGTGGATAGATAGAGACAGACAGACAGACGGATGGATAGATAGATACAGACATAGAGTTGGATGGATGGATAGATAGACAGACAGACAGAGATGTACGATATATGTATAGATGATAGATGACAGATAATACATACATAGATAGATAGACAGATAGACAGATAGACAGACAGACAGACAGACAGACAGAGGCAGGGAGGCAGGCAGACAATGAACTAAATATTTTGACTACAAAAAAAATATCTTTCTTACTCAGCACATGTTACATCTTCTGATGTTATTTGGACAATTTCTCAAAGGGAGCAGCTGTCCAGAGCATATGTGGCAATCTCCTGTCCTCTCCTTTTCTGGAGAAGTTCCGAGGAACCGGTCTACTAGCCAGTTCCTTGATTTTTGCCCCAGTTGCCGGCTTTACTTTTGCAGAACCATCTTCAGTTTGCTAGGCCTCCCCTGGAAGTCTTGGACTAGTTCAGCAACTGACTTTTTCACTGACTGGATCCAGGGGAAGATTGGAAATGGGGAGGTTTCTAGTCTCTTTCTCCACTTGTCCTGTCTGGTGGTAGCTGAGTAGGTTGCATAGAAGCAGAGATCGGTACGTGTTGTCAGAAAACTCTGAGGACATTAAGAGGCAGAGATCAGATACCAGGTAGATTTTCCAGGAAACTGAGAAGTAGAATATTAGTAAAAAGAAATCTACGGACAGTCTGGACTCAGTTCAGTTCAACATCTCTAATTCTCCCTTGACTTTGGTTTGCAAAATTTTGGATTTGTGGGTTCCCTGTGCGTGTGCTTATCTGTGTATTAAGATGATTTGGAACTTTTTTTGGTCCTCAGCTAGATGAAATTGAAGAGAGAACGAAGAGGGTGAATCCACTCCAATCATGGTTTATTAAAAGAAAGAAAAAATAGTAGATCAGCCAATAAGTGAAGCCAGCCTACATGGTTGCATGGAACTTGTAGTTTGAATACTTACCTAAATTATCTATCTATGTTCAGTTTTTATTTTTTCCTTTAGATTACATCTTGTACCCATTTAGCATACATTAGATCATTCCATGTATGGTATGGCAATACAGAGTTTTATGTTTGTTTTTATAACAGTTTATCTTATAATGTGGATTTTCAATATCTCTATATCTGTTGGTTTTTATCTATTGTTTTGATTGTTGTGCACTGCCCAGAGTTGCTTTCTGTGATATAGGTGGCTATAAGAGTCTGATAAATAAATCCACAGCTGTTAGCCTTACCAGGTGGATCACACAGGAAGCACAACCTGATCAGCTAATTCCACTTTATTATAAAGCCACATTAACAGAATCTTGCAAGTCTGAAAGTACAACTTTCCTATCTCCTTAATCTCTGAGTAATTAAGGAAGGTCTCTTTTGATGCATTTAATCTGCCCGTTCCCTAAGGAGCATCTGCGGATACAGCCTCCTACAAACCCTTTCTGTAGCACAGATACTTAGACTCTAAATCTTCTAGTGATTGGCTTGGAGCCACTTGATTTAGGAGATTCCAGAATGCTCTTCTGGTACTTGACATTTGGGGATCCATATTATTGAGCTGCGATAGTCAGGGCAACCAACCAACCACAGCCTTCCTTGTCTTGTCGTTCATCACCTTGTCAGCGCTACAAATTAACATAACTCTCATCTGTACAAGATATGTCTATAAATCGGGTGTCCTCAGATTGAACTAGCCGTAAATAATAAACTCATTTTGGACTATAACAAAACAACGACAGGATGCAAGCTACTGATGTTTGAATAGTAAGAAACCAGATTTCAGACTGCTGGTCTCATGAAGTCAGAATAAGACGTGTTGACTTAAAACATATCCTCTCAGGCAGCGTGTTTGCAGCTTTGTGTATGCTTGTATGTTGTCTCTGTTGAAGCAGTGGTTTTGTTAATATTTAATAGACATGAGCCAGCTTTATCTCACGGTGAGAAAAAAAATGCAGAGAAGAGCAACAAAGATAATAAGGGGTCTGGAGGCTAAATCATATTTATTTCACTAACTTCTATGCCGCCCTTCTCCCCACGGGACTCAGGGCGGCTCACAGCATATTAAAAAACAACACAAAAAACATTTCCCCTATAAAACCAATTAAAAACCAAATATATTTATGGCTGTGTCATTATTAAAATCTTTAAAAAAATTGTCCCTATTTAAAAAATCCTCCCTAGGTCAGGCCCGCTTGCTGGAAAAGCCATGTCTTGAGGGCGCGGCGGAAAGTAAGGAGATCCGGAATCATCCGGATCTCGGGGGGTAGTTCGTTCCAGAGGGTGGGGGCACCCACAGAGAAGGCCCTCCCCCTGGGGGTCGCCAGCCTACATTGCTTGGCCGACGGCACCCTGAGGAGGCCCGCTCTNGTTTCACACAGTTGAGATAAGGGAAAAAGACTGGAAATAAATTATTTGCATTGATATGTCCAGATGACAATTTTAAAGAAAATTAAAGTGTTTGTATAAATTGAAGAATTATTTCCTATGTTGTGATTGAGAGGGGGGCGATGACAACTTCCTCATTGGTTCAAGGGGGCGATTCATTCAAAAAGGTTAAGAACCACTGCATTAGATCATTCCATGTATGGTATGGCAATACAGAGTTTTATGTTTGTTTTTATAACAGTTTATCTTATAATGTGGATTTCAATATCTCTATATCTGTTGGTTTTTATCTATTGTTTTGATTGTTGTGCACTGCCCAGAGTTGCTTTCTGTGAGATAGGTGGCTATAAGAGTCTGATAAATAAATCCACAGCTGTTAGCCTTACCAGGTGGATCACACAGGAAGCACAACCTGATCAGCTAATTCCACTTTATTATAAAGCCACATTAACCGAATCTTGCAAGTCTGAAAGTACAACTTTCCTATCTCCTTAATCTCTGAGTAATTAAGGAAGGTCTCTTTTGATGCATTTAATCTGCCCGTTCCCTAAGGAGCATCTGCAGATACAGCCTCCTACAAACCATTTCCGTAGCACAGATACTTAGACTCTAAATCTTCTAGTGATTGGCTTGGAGCCACTTGATTTAGGAGATTCCAGAATGCTCTTCTGGTACTTGACATTTGGGGATCCATATTATTGAGCTGCAATAGTCAGGGCAACCAACCAACCACAGCCTTCCTTGTCTTGTCGTTCATCACCTTGTCAGCGCTACAAATTAACATAACTCTCATCTGTACAAGATATGTCTATAAATCAGGTGTCCTCAGATTGAACTAGCCGTAAATAATAAACTCATTTTGGACTATAACAAAACAATGACAGGATGCGAGCTACTGATGTTTGAATAGTAAGAAACCAGATTTCAGACTGCTAGTCTCGTGAAGTCAGAATAAGACGTGTTGACTTAAAACATATCCTCTCAGGCAGCGTGTTTGCAGCTTTGTGTATGCTTGTATATTGTCTCTGTTGAAGCAGTGGTTTTGTTAATATTTAATAGACATGAGCCAGCTTTATCTCTTGGCGAGAAAAAAAATGCAAAGAACAAAGATAATAAGGGGTCTGGAGGCTAAATCATATGATGAACGATTGAGGGAACTAGGTATGTCTAGTAGTCTAAGGAAGAGAAGGACTTGGGGTGACAATGATAGCATCTTCTAGTACTTGAAGGGCTCTCAGAGAGAAGAAGGGGTTGACCTAGCCTCCAAAATATCTAAGGGCAGAAGAAGAAGTAATGGGCAGAAGATTATTAAAGAGAAATCCAACCTAGAACTAAGGAGAAATTTCCTGATAGCGAGAACAATAAACCAGTGGAAGGGCTTGCCTCCAGAAGTTGTGGATGCTCCATCACTGAAGGCTTTCAAGAAGAGACTGGACAGCCACTTGTCCAGAATGGTAGGGTCTCCTGCTTGAGCAGGGGGTTGGACCAGAAGACTTATAAGGTCCCTTCCAACCCTATCATTCCATGTTCTACATAGACATGTGTACATTCATAAATAAATGTGTGACTCTTTTCAGGAGTTAAATGTCTATGGAGATTCTCAGTCATCCAGGTGATGGTTGTAAAAGCACCACTGGGACTTTTTGGGAGTTGAGCATGGTGACTGGCTTATCAAGCTTTCAAAAGGAATTGATACATTTGTTCAAGGGATGGGAGACTCCTGCAAGAGTTAAATGGTGTCTCCACAACACGGAGGAAGTTCATCTTGGAAGATGCTGATTTTCATCGAGTTTATGGAAAATTCAAGGGTTGGATGACTGCTTTGGGAATTAGGCTGCAGGAAGAGATGGCCCTGGACAAGATGGTCCTTCTGTCTTTTTACAAAAGGGCCGGGAGGTGGAAGGAAACCACCAGCAATAGAACAATTTGGAATCCTACCAGGCTATAAAAAGTGTGTACTCACTTTTGCTTGTTAGCTTGACTCGTGGGGCCCCAAAATAAACACAGACGTGTGTGCGGGACTGGAGATGGAGAGGTGCTATTCATCTCCTGTAAAGAAAGAGGCCCATTCAAGATGCTGCTTGAAGTGTTGCCCTTGGAGTCAAGCTTTGCTTCTATGAAGAGAAGCTTTGTTGCTAGCTTAGAGGTATTTATTTCCTGAGAAGCGAGCCGGCCAGCCCCGTCTGCTGCACAGTCCCCCCTGCCAGGGGCTCCCTCCCAGGAAAGCCCTTCTCGTTTTCAGAAAGGAGGCTGTAGAACACCCCCAAGCAGAAGGAGCTTCTTTTTTCCCCCAAATTTTTTTATTTATAATACAATTAAAAAAAAACATTGGATATAACGTGACATTCCAGTATATACATTCTTATGAAATTATTCCACATTTTACAATCAATTCTTTATCTCTAATTATACATCTAAGTTTTATATACAGTACGTATTCTAAAATAACATATATTTCTATTTTAACGCTAGTCTTTAATCCCAACTGTCCTCCTCGAATCTCTCCAGCGATAGAATTTATCCCAGGTTTCGAAATAAACTGATCCACATTTGTCTTTCAATACCATTGTGAGCCGGTCCATTTCCGCACATGCTAATATTTTATATAGTGACTCTTCCTCTGTGGGAATTTCTTTGCTCTTCCATTTTTGCGCAAACACAAGCCTAGCTGCAGTCAAGATGTGTAACAGTAAATAGATTGTTCCCTTATTGTATTTCTCTGTAGTTATTCCCAGCAAGAAGAGTTCCGGTGTATTTTTAATTGATTGTCAGCCGCCCTGAGTCCGCAAGGAGAAGGGCGGGATATAAATTCAATTAATAATAATAATAATAATAATAATAATAATAATAATAATAATAATAATAATAATAATAATAATAATAATAATAATAACTCTAACTCCAATATTAATATATCTTTCAGCCAACTTCGTATCCTATTCCAATACTCACGAGCTTTTGAGCATTCCCACCACATATGGGAATATGATCCTATAAGCAGAAGGAGCTTCTGGAAAGACCTGGAGACCCCAACGTAAAGGCTGGGTTCCCAAAACGGGAGGACAGAGTAACTAATCAGTAAGGACTTTGCTAGCAGACTAGAATAATACGGAATTAACAAAGAACATCGAACGACAGGATTGAAAGGGGCTTTGGAGGGGATTATTGATTTTCACCCATAATAATCAAGAGGTGTGGGTTTAGAGCAGGGTTCTTCAACCTGGGCAGCTTTAAGATGTGTGGACTTTAACTCCCAGAATCCCCCTGCTTAAGACACTTTAAATGCTACTTTGGAACTAGAAAAAAGCGTGAAGCTCCCAGAGACCACAGGTTGCCCATTCCTGCAGCAGAAGACATGATAGCAGTGTTCCAATATCTCAGGGGCTGCCCCAAAGAAGAGGGAGTCAGGCTATTCTCCAAAGCGCCTGAAGGCAGGACGAGAAGCAACGGGTGGAAACTAATCAAGGAGAGAAGCAACCTAGAACTAAGGAGAAACTTCCTGACAGTTAGAACAATTAACCAGTGGAACAACCTGCCTCCAGAAGCTGTGAAGTTTTTAAGAAGAGACTGGACAGCCCTTTGTCTGAAATGGTGTAGGGTTTCCTGCCTGAGCAGGGGGTTGATGACCTCCAAGGTCCCTTCCAACTTTATTATTATCATCATCATCATCATCATCATCATCATCATCATCATCATCATCATCATCATCATCATCATCATCATCATCATTATTATTATTATTATTATTATTATTATTATTATTATTATTGTTGTTTTCTGGAAGAAAAGGGGCTAAGAAGCTCCATAATAAACATGTCCCCAAAAAACCAAAAGCAGGATGACTCATATATGTTTATCTTGCCACCTCCTTAATTTCAGGCCAGCTTTTCAAACGCCAGCTTGGAGGTGGAGGGGAAGAAAAATAGGGCCATAGCCCAGAAGCCAAAAATTAGGTGGCCCACTCAGAGAGTTCTCCCCTTAGCGTCCTTTCCCAAAGCTTAAAGTGTGTCATGCCTTTTTGGATTGCATCCATTACCTGAAACAGCAGCAGCTTTGTAAGAGGACAAATACCGATATTGAAAATCCATCCATCCTTCCTTCCTTCCTTCCTTCCTTCCTTCCTTCCTTCCTTCCTTCCTTCCTTCCTTCCTTCCTTCCTTCCTTCCTTCCATCTCCTTCCTTCCTTCCTTCCTTCCTTCCTTCCTTCCTCCCTCCCTCCCTTTCTCTCTTTCTCTCTCTCTTGCTCACTTTCTCTCTGTCCTTCTCTCTTTCTTTCTTTTCTCTTCCTCCCTTCGTGGCAGACATATCCAGCACATCTTCCTCCTCCTACTTTTCCCACAACAACAACCCTGTGTGGTAGGTTGGGCTAAGAGAGAGGGACTGGCCCAAAGTCACCCAGCTGGCTTTCACAGCTAAGGCGAGATTAGAATTCACAATCTGCCACTTTCTAGCCTGGTGTCCTCGTCCACCACAATAGAATAAACAAAAAAAAAAACAACCACCCCTTTCTCTTCTCACTTTTGAAGCAAAACATCGCTCAGGTTGGACTTATTTATTCAGGTTTATGGAAAACCACGATCCTGGGAGGGCGGTGTGTGTGTGTGTGTGTGTGTGTGTGTGAAATAATTTGGAGAAGTGCTTTTTGGAAACCGAGAAGAAGGTAATCGGCCAATGGATTTATCCTCTGTTGAACTGAAGGAAGCACATTTATTTCGTTAAGAGGGAGAGACAAAAAGCTATGAGATGGGTCTTTCCTCCTTCCTCCCCCCCCAAAAAAAATTCAGAGCCTGCAAGTTGCCTTCTCCAGCTGTCGGTCACCCCCCACCCACCCCCGTTATTGAATGCAACAATTCTCTTTATGCGGGCGATAATTAGAACCCCTATTACCATGGAAAGCGGCCAACCTGTCACTAATGTTCTGGATGGCCTGGCATTCATAAAGCCCAGTGAAGGCTCTCCTCAAGGCTGAGACCTTGAGAGGAGCAGATGGCACATAGGAAGCCCGGCCTTGCATTAGCATGAGAATAGCACGTGTGTGTGTGTGGGGGGGTGGCATTTCCTTAAGGCCACACGTTCTGTGGTCTTCTGCAGCCTTTTCGCTGTGGGCCCCAAGGAAGAGAAGAGTGTTTGGAATTTAATTTGGAAGGGCTGCCCCTCTTTGCCTTACCATGCTTCCCTTTGCTTGGTGCAAATGGGTCCCTCATTTAAAATGTGTGTGTGTGTGTGTGTGTGTGTGTGTGTGTGTGTGTGTGTGTGTGTGTGTAAGGGGAGAATCCATGGTTCCCTTTGGAGAGAGTGGATGCAATTTCCTTTAGAGTCGAGGACAAAGAGAGACAGGAGAGGTGGCTTAAGAAAAACTTTCCAGAATATACGTAGAATAACAGAGTTGGAAGGGATCTTGGAGGTCTTCTAGTCCAACCCCCAGCTCAAGCAGGAGACCCTGGACCATTTCTGATAAATGTTTGTCCAGTCTCTTTTTGAAAACCTCCAGTGATGGTGCACCCACAACTTCTGAAGACAAGCTGTTACACTGATTAATTGTTCTCGCTCTCAGGAAATTTCTCCTTATTTCTAAGTTGGATCTCTCTTTAATGATCTTTCCCCTGTTACTTCTTGTCCTGCTCTCAGTTGCTTTGGAGAATAGGGTGACCCCCTCTTCTCTGTGACAGCCCCTCAAATGTTAGAAGACTGCTACTATGTCACCCCTGCTCTTTGTTAGACTAGACATTCCCAGTTCCTGCAACCATTCATTGTACAATTTAGCCTCTAGTCCAGGGGTCTTCACATTTGGCCCTTTTATGACTTGTGGACTTCAACTCCCAGAATTCCTCATGCAGTCACTAGAGGTTACAAATGGCACATACCCTACCCTTATTCTATTCTATTCTATTCTATTCTATTCTATTCTAGTCTAGTCTAGTCTAGTCTAGTCTAGTCTAGTCTACAATCTGTCCTATTCTATATTCTATATTCTATATTCTATATTCTATATTCTATATTCTATATTCTATTCTATTCTATTCTATTCTATTCTACTCTACTCTACTCTACTCTACTCTACTCTACTCTATTCTAGTCTATTTTATTCCACCCCACCCCCACCAGGGGTGTTAAGCAAATCCCTGCAGTTGTTACGTGAATCATGGGGTCGTTAAACGAATCCGGCTTCCCCCATTGATTTTGCTTGTCAGACGTCAGTTGAGAAGGTTGCCTATAGGGATCTCGTGACCCTGGGACACTGCAAGCATCGCAAATACGTGCCAGTTGCCATGGAGATGGCTGCAATGGTCATAAGGGGGAGGACCAGTCTTAAGTCACATTTTCCAGTGCTTTTGCAACTTTGGAAGGTCACTGAAGCTGAGGACCACCTCTATATATGTTGCTAAGATTTGAAAGAATCCAAGGTACCTTTTTAAAACAGACTTAGGTGTAACTGATTCCTCTTCAGTCATACATTTAATTTCTTTCTTTTTCACTTCCATTATTAAACGATCATCGTTCTATCTTTTTAAAGGCTTATTTTATTATCACAGCATTGACGTCTAGCCTGGAGCCAGCCTCTCTTATCCGAGGGATGATTAATTTGTCAGAAAAGATAAGAAAAAGATACTAGCAACAGGGTTTTCAAAAATAATATATATATATATATATATATATTATGACATATGATTTTCAATAGCGCCTTATGCTGGGAGAGAGCCCCTTTGGGAAATAATATAATGTTTCCATTTTTAAAAAAATGAATATAAGCCTCCCACCCCCACCACTCTCCCAGTTTTATTGCTAGTGTTTAATATGATTAGTTTTGCTCAGGTAGTCCTTGACTTACAAACGGTCAATTAGTGAGCATTCAAATTTACAACGGACTCTCCGTGCAGCTACACACAATCCATATTTGAAGTTTTCACAGCTGGGTCTCTTCCCCCAGTGGTCACGTGGGTGCTTGGCAGCCAGCCTGCATTTACAGCTGTTTGTAGCTTCCTGTAGTCACGTGATTGGGTTTTATGACCCATTTTACGATCTATCTATCTATCTATGACAATTTTGTCAAAAACTGGCGTTTACTTCCATTTTTCAGCAAAAACAGCCTGTAAAGAATCATTGGTCCACTTAACTAGACCAGGGGTCCCCAACCCCCGGTCCGTGGACCAGTACTGGGCCACGGCATGCCAGCAACCTGTCTGCACAAACAAGGCAAAGCCCGATCTGCGGGATGCAGGTAGCACACAAAACCACGCACTCTCCAGTCCGTGGAAAAACCTCTCTCCACGGAACCGGTCCCTGGTGCCCAAAAGGTTGGGGACCTTTGGACTAGACCATGATGTTCAATCGATTAACTGCCACAAAAGAGGCCATAAAATTGGGTGACCAAATTTACAACCATCACAACTTACGAATGTGAGAGGCAGGCTCCGTTAGTTACGGTCATAACCTGAGGACTGTCTCTAGAAATAGAGGCGCTTGCGAGTGAAATGCAGGAAACTCCCGACAGAGTGAGAAACAGGCTTATCAACTGTGTTCATGCAGCCTGCTTAACCTGGTCAGTGAAAGACTTGGTGGCATTTGCACAGTTGGGTAATCTTGGTTAATTATAGGTGCTAATCCAAAAAGTGGTTTAATTCACTGAGCACCTATAAAGAACGGTTGCTGGAATTGGGCATGTCTAGTCTAATGAAGAGAAGGACGAGGGGGGACATGATAGCAGTCTTCCAATATCTCAGGGGCTGCCCCAAAGACGAGGGAGTCAAGCTATTCTCCAAAGCGCCTGA
>NW_015387999.1:71109-76109 GCF_001527695.2 Protobothrops mucrosquamatus | reverse complement strand
TTATCATTCACGGCTTACTTTAAAACCATTAAGCAATATTTCACAATCTGCTTTATCCTAATTTTTCAGGGTCTTGGGGGAAAAATGAGATTAGAAAACGGAATCTTTTTTTTTCCTCTCCCCCCTCCCATTTCTTTTCCCTAACCTTCTTATCTATACCTATGTAAAAGTATTCTCAAAATCTGGGAAGAAAAGGAGGTGGTTTAAAACATGGCAAATGAGGAACAGATGGTTATTTCAGCCTTATCTATTAAGTAAGGCTTCTGTCTGCTACAGAATTGATGGGAAAGAAATTCAAGCAATTTGCAGAGTCCTTATTTTAATGTAGCTTTAGTAAATTGGGATTGGAACATACTTATCTAGTTTCCAAGATCTAGCAAACTTACCCTTTTTTTGTGGCTATAATTTGATGGATGAGTTGTTTGCTGCTGTTGTTGTTCAGTTACCAAGTTGCGTCAAACTCTTTTGTTTTTAAAAAATATTTTATTAGGTTTTAGAAGGATAGGGGAAGGGTGGGGATGATATGGGTATTAGGTAGGGTTCGGGAATGGGGTTGGGGTAGGGGTAGGTACAAAAATGGGGTTACCCCCAACAATAATTCCATGCTTTAGCAAGCAGACTGTTGTCCGGATACAAATATTAAATAGCAGTAATTAATATAATGGTAAATAGCTATAGTCAATAAGAATAACAGTAATCATAAAAACATTAGTTAATCCATAGATATCATTCAACACAAGTTGCGTCAAACTCTTGATGAACCCCATGGACCATAGCAGCCCAGTCCCCCCCCATCTTCCACTGTCTCCCAGAGTTTGCCCAAATTCATGTTCATTGTGTTGATGACACTATTTAACCATCTCATCTTCCGCCATCCCCTTCTCCTTTTGCCTTCAATCGTTCCCAACACCGGGGTCTTCTCCAATGAGTCCTCTCTTATCCTTAGGGAGAAAATATTTGAGCTTCAGCTTCAGTATCTGTCCTTCCAAAATACAGTCAGGGTTGATTTCCTGATTGGATCTCCTTGCAGTCCAATGGACTTTCAAGAGATTGGGTGTAAATCTTGGTTTTTGAGCTGCCTGCTGCTTTTAAGAGTCTGACAAGCTAGCTAGGAGAAAAAACTAACCCAATAGAAGCTAAATAGATTTGGGGCGGTCCACAAGTAGAACAGAACCCTGGAAATTAGGACAGGTTATCTCTCTACTCTTCAATCATAAACCCTTTATGGAGAATTTTGCAAAGGAGGTAGTCACTCCAGAAAGGATATCTTTCTGCCAAAACCCCCAATAGTTTTGTAACTTTGTAGGGAGTTTCACTTCTGAAAGTAAACGTTGGTGCTACTTGAGCTAAAAATGGTTTTCCTCTCCTTTCCTTGAATTGCTACATTGTGTGATACATAAGTAAAAAACTAGAAAAATAAAAGATCCCTTGGACCACCATGTTTACCATAATATTTCTGCCTTTTTCTCCTCCATGGATTTTTAATTTTTAAAACGCAATAGAAAAATCCCGCTAGGCAATAAAATAACAACCTAACAGAGTTGGAGGTCTTCTATTCGAATCCCGTGCTCAAACAGGAGACCCTATATCATTCCAGACAAATGGTTGTCCAGTCCCTTCTTAAAATGATGGAGCACCCACAACTTCTGAAGGCAACTTCTATTCCACTGGTTAATTGTTCTGTCAGAAAACGTCTCCTTAGTTCTAGGTTGCATCTCACCTTGATTAGTTTCCATCCACTGCTTTTTGTGTTTACCTTCTGGTGCTTTGGAAAATAGGCTGAGCCCCTCTTCTTTATGGCAGCCCCTCAACTATTGGAACAGTGCTATCGTGTCCTTCTTTTCACTAAACTAGACATACCCTATTCCTCCAACCGTTCTTCCTAGGTTTCGGCCTCCAGCCCACTAATCATCTTTGCCTCTCTTCTCTGCACCCTTTCCGGAGTCTCAACATCTTTTTTTTTATATTGTGCCAAAACTGGATGCAGCATTCCAAGTATGGTCTTACCAAGGCATTATAAAGCGGTGGTATCACTTCTCGTGATCTTGATTCTGTCCCTCTGTTAATACAGCCTAGGATTGTATGGGCAGAGATGGCAGCGCACAAATCTAATGAATAAAATAAATAAAAATATAATAATATTTGCCCTGGAGATCATTTATCTTACCATGTGAAGTTTACAGGATGTTATTTAGGCTATTGCAGTAATTTCTCCTTTGCGATTGTCATTTCTCTAATGAGGAGCTGGGAAAGGTTTTCTGTCCAGTGTGCTGAAGTTTGATTAAGGAAAGCCCTTTGCACGGGATCTAATGAAGAGGTCTCCCTTGTAGCTGCACAGGAGATTATGCTGTCTGTTGGTGCTGCCGCGTTGCTAAATTGGTACAAATTGAGAGATTGCTGTTGGAAACCTGATTTTATTTTTCTTTTATAGAGGGGAATTGAAAGGTTCGAAGCAAAAAAAGACTTGATGGTTCTCTTATGGCTTGCCTCTTGCGTTTGCATGCATGCATGCGTGTGTGTGTGTGTGTGTGTGTTTGTGTGTAGAAAGAAAGGGAGGGATATGTAATAGCAAACAAGCTCAGAGAAATCCAAAAGGAAATTTTCAAGCATTCTCAGAATAAGCCAGCAAAACAAAAGTCTCTTTTTTGCAGGGAAGTAGAACACTGGAGAAATTTTAAAGCAGATCTAGGCAGGACATTAATTACAACTCCCTGGGAAAGAAGCCAATATCCTGATAAAATGGGGTCACTTCCTGCATTTTACAGGCAGGGAAGTCCATTTTGCTGAGGAAAGATTGAGTTAGTTTCCTGAGCGAGTCGGGATGCCAAGCACAATGCACCCTGCTCACCCCTATAAGCATGCTTGGAATCAATATCGTAATAAAATGACTCTCTTGAAATGGAACTTTACAAGCTATTAACCTGCTTAGATAAAGAAGGGGGTGGCAGATTGATTTGGGCTAAACCTGTATTGAATCCCACAGAAATGAAGGCTTCCGTGGGGTCAGTCCCAGCGGTTGATGTTTGGGTTATTAATGGGAACTTTTCTCTGGTTTTCCTGGGCGATCCTTTCAGCGTTTAATTTCTGCAGTTTGTCTGGTTAACCACTGCTGTGGATGGTTTGCTTTAATCGAACCGATTGTGTGAACACAGCCACGTGGTTTGTTAACGGTGCCTTCGAATTTAGCACATTGTAAGCACATATATTTACCCCTATACTGGTAATCCTCCACTGAACAGCCATTTATGTAGCATTTGAAGTTACAATGGAAAAACAAATAGGATTTACAGCTGGTTCTCACGTGTGGGACCATTGCAGCATCTCCACAGTCATGTGATCAAAATTTATATTTACAATGGAGGCAGCATCCCAGGGTCCCGTGATCATTGTTTGAAACCTTTGGAGTTGGCTTCTGACAAGCAAAGTCAATGGGGGAAGCTGGATTCGCTTAACACAGGGGTCTTCAAACTTGGCAACTTTAAGACTTGTGGACTTCAACTCCAAGGGCTGGCTGAGGAATTCTGGGAGTTGAAGTCCACAAGTCTTAAAGTTGCCAAGTTTGAAGACCCCTGAAAGCTGGCTGAGGAATTCTGGGAGTTGAAGTCCACAAGTCTTAAAGTTGCCAAGTTTGAAGACCCCTGAAAGCTGGCTGAGGAATTCTGGGAGTTGAAGTCCACAAGTCTTAAAAGTTGCCAAGTTTGAAGACCCCTGGCTTAACAGCTGTATGTTTCGCTTAACAAACTGCCGTGACATCTGTGCAGATTCTCTGTCATCCAGGTCATGGTTCTCCCAAAAGTGATCTTTTAAAAGGCAACTGGACTTTGTTTTTCCTTGAAGACGTTTCAAGGAAACGTTCAAGGGAAAACAAAGTCCGGTTGTCTTTTGAAAGAGCATTTTTGGGACAACTGCGGCGATACAAAAATTGGACTACTGTGACACACTTATCACTTCTCTGATCTCAACTGTGGTTGTAAGTTGAGAACTATCCATATGCTATTTAGAAGAGCTTTACAAGCCGCTCCGTGTGAATTGGCCTGAAGCTGACCAAGTTTTAAGTGGCCTGCTTTGAACTTCGTATCTTTTATTCTTGCTTGGACTTACTATAGCGGGAGTCCGACGCATCAGGAGAGCTGGCTATGTAGACATTTAAATTTTATTGCTTTATGGATTTTTATTTAATTGAATTGTTTTATTGGCCATTTTCATTGGGTGTGGGATGGCATGTTTAATTGGTTTGACTGTTTTAGCGACCATAAATTGTGGGTTTTTATTAGGGTGTGTCGTGCTTCTGTATTTTATTATCTAATATTTTTTTTTTAGTTACTGGTTGCCTTTAATGTTCTGCTATTTTAATTGCCTTTCAAAGGGGTTGTTTGTTATGTGCCTTGTTCAAAGGTGAGCAACAGAGTAATGATAAAGTTACTCTATGGTAAGATGGGCGGCAGGGCAGCAGAAGGTCCTAGACGAGTAGTCACTCGCTCATGGGCGAGGGAGGAAGGAAACAGGTCACTGAACCACCCCGTGCCAGGGGAGATGACCCGGTTACCCCGGTTAGCAATTCCGAGACATCGGGACTATGGGGGGGGTGGATACGAAGACGAAGAGGAAGAGACTAGAGAAGGGAGTAGAAGGAGGAAAGAAGACGGGGGGAGTGTAGGGGGTGGGAGAACCAGGGGAAGTGCGAAAATAGGCGAGGAGAAGAAAGTAGGCGAGGAGACGGGGGAAGTGGTAACAGTGACCATGCATAAGAAGGGGGTGGAAGGTGAACCACCGGGCCGATTTACAGTAACGGGAACACCCTGGCCACTTCACCCCAATTGCCCCAACCGCCCGGATACGAAAGAGAAAAAAAGAAAAACATCGAACCGCCCCTCAGCACTGGTGGCGATCCGACCACCCCACCCCGCGACTCCGGCATGCCCGAGCCAGTTGGAAATGGGACCCCCCTTCCCGGGAGCCAACGGTGGTATCAGGAACAGCAGACAGGGGAATGGGAAAAT
>NW_015387999.1:49172-70564 GCF_001527695.2 Protobothrops mucrosquamatus | reverse complement strand
TGGAGGTTGACTCCTGGGTGAATTCATATCCGGAGAATCACAAACTGTGAGACCACCAGGAGATAAAAACTATAACAAGTTTATTTACAATTAAAACACCTAGCTTTCGCCGGCCTCCTGCCGGCTTCATCAGGGTGGCTAACCATCAGTGGGTGGCTGTTTTTATGGGAGTGGTGTCTTGAGTCCATTTTATGGGAAGAGTGGCACCACTCCCATAAAAACAGCCACACACTGATGGTTAGCCACCCTGATGAAGCCGGCAGGAGGCCGGCGAAAGCTAGGTGTTTTAATTGTAAATAAACTTGTTATAGTTTTTATCTCCTGGTGGTCTCACAGTTTGTGATTCTCCGGATATATATATATATATATATAAATAAAATGCCATAAACACAGCTTTCCATACTATAAGAATCTTTGAAGCTTCTGTTGCAAAAGACCATCTCTCTTTTCTGGAGACTGTCATGATTGACTAGGAATTTACAGGGTACAATTTATCGTCCCACTTAGTTCCAAAATGATGGGTAGACGCATCTCTTTCATTGATCCACTAATTGCTTCCTTCTTAGAAATAGTAGTGTAGAACTAGCTAAACAGATACATGATTTTAGGATACCTGGCAATGACAGAAGCAGCAGCTGGTCTGATGAATTTCAGGCTAAATACCCCGCCTGGCCTTGAGGTGACTTCTTTGAGTGACCAAAAGAAGAAGCTAAACTTCGCAACAGGGAGGACAATTAACCAGTGGGACAGCTTGCCACCAGAAATCGTGAGCGCTCCCTCACTGGAGATTTTTAAGAAGAGGCTGGACAGTCACTTGTCTGAGATGGCATAGGTTCTCCTGCTTGAGCAGGGGGCTGGACTAGAAGACCTCCAAGGTCCCTTCCAGCTCTGCTCTATTCTATGATGGAATTAAGTGCGGTTATAGGTAGTCCTTGATTTACAACCACTTGTTTAGTGACTGTTCAAAGTTAAAACAGCACAATGTAGCTGTGTTTGGCCCCTCCTTGAAAGTATAAGTCGTCCTCGAGCCCAAAATTTATGTTGCTAAATGCGACACTTGTTAAGTGAGTTTTGCCCCATTTTGGGAGCTTTCTTGACACAGTTGTCAAGTGAATCGTTGCATTTGTTAAGTTAGTAACACAGCTGTAAAGTGTATCTGGCTTCCCCATTGACTTTGCTTGTGAGAAAGCCACAAAAAGGGGATCACGTGAGCCCCGGGGCACTGCCACCATCATAAAAATAAATCAGTTGCCAAGCATCTGAATTTTGATCACGTGACCAAGGGGATGCTGCAATGGTCCCAAGTGTGAAAAGTGGTCATAAGTCACTTTTTTCAGTGAACGGTCACTAAATGAACTGTTGTAAGTTGAGGACTACAGAGGGATAGAATCAAGAGTGCGAGAAGTGATACCACTGCTTTATAATGCCTTGGTAAGACCATCCTTGAAATACTGCATCCAATTTTGGTCACAATATAAATAGAAAAAAGATATTGAGACACTGGAATATCTGCTGCAAACTCCGCATAGGTGTCAGGAAGGGCATCCGGCCAGTAAATGCTCAGCTCCATTCAGTCACCCTGAATCAAGGGATTTTTGTTGTTGTTGTTAGTTGTGAAGTCGTGTCTGACCCATCACGACCCCATGGACAATGTTCCTCCAGGCCTTCCTGTCCTCCACCATCTTCTGGAGTCCATTTAAGCTCAGGCCTCCTGCTTCAGTGACTCCATCCAGCCACCTCCTTCTCTGTCGTCCCTTTCTTCTCTTGCCCTCCATCTTTCCCAGCATCAGGCTCTTCTCCAGTGAGTCCTTCCTTCTCATTAGGTGGCCAAAGTATTTGAGTTTCAACTTCAGGATCAAGGAATACAGGGTTATAAAAAGAAAAAAACAAAGGTAATCCCCAACTTACAACCCTTTGTTTAACGACTGTTCAAAGTAGGAACAGCACTGAAAAAAGTGACTTACAACTTAGCTGTGTCATGCCCCTGCTTGAAAGTATGCCACTTGATCTGTGTTTCTCCTGTTCCTCTTCATCCATATTCACTCTTGTTTATTACGTTTTGTGACTGAATGGATGTTTTGACCTGTAGAGAACAACTTGCAATAAGACATTTTCATGGGGAAAAACCTTAGAAGGATTACCCTGTCACCCGGAGCTAATAGAAGTCAGGCTTCTGTGCCTGATTCAAACACAGAGCAGAGCTCAGTTAATCATATTTTTGGTGACATGATTACTTGAAAATTGCTTTTAGTCTCCTATCACTCAAACAGAAAAAAAGAAACAACAGAGCTTGCTGTACACGAAATCCGTAAAGCTAACTGGTGTTCTGGAAACCTCAAAGAAATGCTTTTCAGATTTTTGAGGATTTTTGACTCTTTTTTTTTTCCTGAACACCTTAGCAACATCTCTTTAACCATTTCAAAAATTCAGTTGATACTCTAGAAAGAATGATGAGAAGAGCAACAAAGATGATTAGGGGACTGGAGGCTAATCCTATGATGAACGGTTGAGAGAATTAGATATATCTAGTCTAATGAAGAGAAGGGCTAGGGCTGACATGAAAGCAGTCTTCCAATACTTGAGGGGCTGCCACAGAGAAAAAGGGGTCGGCCTATTCTCCCAAGCATCTGAGGGCTAGATAAGAAGTAACGTGGGAACTTATCAAAGAGAGATCCGACCTTGAACTAAGGAGAACAAACAGTGGAAGGCCTTACCTCCAGAGGTTGTGGATGCTTCACCACTAGAGATTTTCAAGAAGAGATTAGTCAGCAATTTATCCAGAATGATATAGGGCAGTGGTGGCGAACCTATGGCACGGGTGCCAGAGGCAGCACTCAGAGCCCTCTCTGTGGGCACGCGCGCCATCACCCCATGCCTAGGCCTTCAGCTGGGTTTTATAAAATCTTTTCGCTTTAGGCCTCTGCCACGATGTGCAAAAAAAAAAAAGTTCAATTAATCAGTCAATTTCAACTTCTCAAGGGGAAAAAAAAGATCTTGCAAAGTTGGAATTGATTGATTGAACTTTTTAGTCCCACCCAGTCTGCCGTTTCCACCGCAGGCACGCCCACCCAATTGGCCACACCCCCAATTGGCCACACCCCCAATGGGCCACACCCAGCCAATGGGCCACACCCAGCCAATGGGCCACGCCCACCCAGCACCCGACGATGCATAAGTGGGTTTTGGGTTGCAGTTTGGGCACTCGGTCTCTAAAAGGTTTGCCATCACTGACATAGGGCCTCCTGCTCAAGCAGGGGGCTGGATTAGAAGACCTCCAAGATCCCTTCCAACTCTGTTATTCTGTAATTCTTTAAAGATATCTCTCTCGAATTCAGGGATCAAGTTCTTATCAGCTCCATGTTAGACTTGGATGCCTGTGTTTGGAGGCAAGAGATCTGCTGGAGTTATTATAACATCCATAATGTCCTTCACCATCTTTATTATTCTATAGGCATTCTTCCTCCTTATAGGATTGACTGGACATTTGAACAACATCTATTTTATTTGATAAGCCTTTAAAAGCTTTATTAATGCTTTCAGACATGCCTGATAAATCTTATTTTATTTAAAGTAAAGGCCTTATCCCATTGCAGCATCAGATCTTGTCTTAAACTGGGTGGTGTTTGAATCTTCTTCGGAGTGGGAAGATGACTTAGAGGCCAAAGTGTTCACCTCCAGCCCATCTTCCTCTTCTCCACTGCTGGCTCTTGGTTTTCAGCTCTTTCATGTACATTTTGATCCCTTTGGTTTGTTGTAAAGCATCTTCTCTGAACATTTTGTACTTCTAAATTGCTTAAGGAGGGAATTCGGTGGAGAAAAACAGTTGATCCTAGCCTAAAGTAGCAGACTGAGAGACAAGATATTTAGCATACCTTCTTCTATTGATACTACACCACATCTATCGGCCTTGTCTGTTTTGTTTGTGTATAAATGTATATGGTAATTCGAAAGGAAAGAGGGGGGCTGTTGACTGAGATTCCTCACTGGAATTCCGTCGTTTGTCAGTTGAGGAGTGGCAGTTGGAATGTCCAGTGACAGTTGAAAACGGACATTTTGGAGGAGAAGGGAAGAGATGCTGGTCATTCAGCATTGGAGACGGTGAGAGACAGCTGCTACTATCTGTCAGTGGTCCCTTTTTTGTATTATGGTGACCAAAACTGGATGCAGTATTCCAAGTGCAACTACATTTCAACCCAAACTGAAATTTCAGTCCTTTCTTTGATGGGTTCTTAAGTCTGGCTGGTTGAATTTGGAGTAAGTAGAAATAAACACCATAAAGGGAGGGAGGGAGGGAAGGAAGGAAGGAAGGAACAAGAAGAAGAAGAAGAAAAAGAAAAAGAAGAAGAAGAAAAAGAAAAAGAAAAAGAAAAAGAAAAAGAAAAAGAAGAAGAGGAGGAGGAGGAGGAGGAGGAGGAGGAACAGGAGAAAAAAAGAAGCAACATCATCAACAATTTTATTTTGATCATTAAACAATAAAAACACCAAATAAAGAAGGCAGAATGCATTGGAAGCAGATTATGTTTTCCTTAAGCAGGTATAATGGAAAAGAATGTCAGTTCCCTGCATAAATATGTAGCAACAGAGAATTGAAATAACTGAAATAGGCTATTATTTTAAGAAGGCTTGTTCTGTTCCTCCTTTGGAGTGCAATTTAGATGTACATATTTTAGATTTACTTGTGTCTTTTCCTGCCACAAGAGATTCAGGCTGCAGGCTCTTCTGACCGTTCTGCGAAGATCCGGATCTTCCTGATTGCCTCATTTAACCAGAATTTTTCATGTGTCTGCAAACAGAAGTGTCCAGCAAGGAGAAAAACTTAGCTATACGAAGGCACCTGCTTTGTCTTCCAACTGGTCTCTATTTTGGACCTCTTCTTGAGATCAAAGAACCTCTTAAAAGGGGAAACATCATTGTTGGATCTACCAGTTTATTTTTATTTTTTAGTGAAATAACAGCCAAGGGAGGAGCTTCGGATTTCTGGCAATGGATGATGGGGGGCAAGCATTTAATCTTTCCCACCTCTGTTTCACTGGCACGTCTCCAACATGGCTATTGGAAAAATTATTCTGCATTTAGTTTTTTTCTCCCTTTGGAGGGAAATAGTAGCAGAGATTGTATTTTGAACAGGGAAAGAGAAAAGGGTAACAAACCTTCTTCCCATCTGCAGAGAAATATGATTTACGAATGCAGGGGGAAAAAAGAATGTTGTGTTTTAGGCTAGTAGAACCAATTCTGAATTGTTGATGGGAAATCTTCTTTGACTTTCATGGAAGAAGCAGCCGTGACTCCAGCTATGACGGAATGCATTTCCTTTCTCTCTAGGAGCTAGTTATATGAAGGAATGGACCGCTTTGCCTGGATCAGTGGTGGCGAACCTATGGCACGTGTACCAGAGGTGGCACTCAGAGCCCTCTCTATGGGCACGCGCGCCATGCCCCGGAGATGGCAACTGCCGCTCTTCAACCAGCCACTTGCTAACTCGCCGAGGTCCCACATGGCCGGATGCATCCCGGCATGGCTGGTTTCCCTCCCCCCTGTCCCATCCCTCCTGGCCTCGCATGCTCTCCTTTTCCCGGGCACGACCCACTGCATCGCCTCCTCAGCTGTCGGTCGGCCATCCAGCTCAGAGGCGGCTTCTCTGAACTGCTGGCGGTGGGCTGCGGAGTCCCAGAATGCACTGGTCGAGCAGCTGGCAGGCTGTGGCTGCTGACGGACACCCATACGCTCGCTGGCATCTGTGTGCGGGGGCCGATGGTGTCAAGCAGCAGCCTCCCCAGCCTTTGCCTTGCCCCATGGCAATGGCACTCCTGCCCTGCCTTTCCTCACCCCGCAGGACAAGCCTCCTGCCCATCGCCCCACCTGCCAGAGACCCCCTGGATCTCCCCCAACCCTGCCCGGCCCCCACAGGCGTCCGTCCCCACAAGCAACATCGAGGTGACCACACCCACCTTGCCCACACCCACCCAATCTGCCATGACCACCACAGCCACGCCCACCCAGTGGGCCATGCCCACCTGGCACCCGGCAATAAATAAGTGGGTTTTGGGTTGCAGTTTGGGCACTCGGTCTCTAAAATATTCGCCATCACTGGCCTAGATAGACTCAAGGAAAAATTCTGCTTGCTGTGGTAATGGCGGTGCCCAGTTCTTCTTTGCTTTTGAAAGATGGGATTTGGTTAGTACTCAGATAGGAGACCACCAGGAAATGCTAGAGCTGTAAAATAGATCGGGACACATTGGAACAACATCCTGGAAGACAGCTGTGGCAATTCCTCCAATATTATGTCCAAGAAAGCTACCTGGATGCTTCCCTAAGGTCCCCAGTAGTTGAGATAATTGAAATCCATTGGAGGTTACTAGAAATGGATGGCTATTTAGGAGGGAGTTTTGGATTTCAAAGACCTCTGTGGTAGCTCCTGGTATACCCGTCTGCCTTGTTGAATCAGGGTGAGTATCTCTGCCTTTTCCTGTCTACTAGTATGTAGAAAGGTAGACTGTTTGGTTTTTCATACAAAAATAAAAATGTGGTTGATTATGGAAACGTAAATGTGGATGTAAGCTGTAGACTAGGGTGGAAAGACAGAGGAAGGTAGGCAGGAAGAAAAAAGTGGGAAGGAGGGAGGGGAGGGAGGAGAAGGCAGACAAGTCGGAAGGGAGGGGAGGAGTAGGAAAGGAAGGAGAGGAAAGGGAAGAGGAAGGAAGGAAGGTGAAAAGGAAGTGGAAGGAAGGGAAGAGGAAGGAAGGCGAATGAGAAAGGAATTTGTAGTAAGTACAAATAAACACCAAAAAACAAAGGAAGGAAGGAAGGAAAGAAAAAGAAAGAAAGAAAGAAAGGAAGGAAGGAAGGAAGGAAGGAAGGAAGGAAGGAAGGAAGGAAGGAGAAATGGAGGGCACAGAAGGAAGAGGAAGGACAGTGAGGATGGAAGAAAGCAAGAAAGGGGAATAAAGGAAGGAATAAAAAACAATGTCTGTGGAGAACAGTGAGAACTAGAAAGAAAACATCCCTGTGATAAACCCTTTAACCATTTGGAAGGGAGAACATTAAAACGAAGTGGGCTGATGACAGACAGATCTGTAGATGAAGGACACCATCCAAACATTCCTGGTCCAGCCCATCCTCACTGTGAAGCAAATGGGCAAGGCAGATCAAGACCAGTCCTGGGTTCCATGGCCGAACTACTCCCCCTACCCATATCATTAGCCACTGGCCTCCTCTAAATTCATTGCGTAGACATGCTAAATCACCTGTTCCCCAAACAGCCATTCTTCTAAGCAGGTAGTCTTTTTAATCAGGCGGGCACCTTCCACCTGGGCAAGGCAATGACATGATGTGACATGATAATCACCTTATCTTTTGCTCATGCTTCGTGCCCTCGTCCTGTAGGAGCCCCAGATGTGCCTCACAGAGCCGGGCCCTGTGAAAACAAGTCTCGTTTTACAAAGCAGCCACTGAGCAAAACATCTAAAGGGAAATGTTTGCAGGGCTTCAAGCTGCATTAATTGAACAAATTGCCACTGGGTCTCCGCTGAGCTGATGGCGGAATTAGAAACCCAGAAGGCTCAGCTGGGATTTCTGCAGAACTTTTATGACCTCACTGCTGACATACACCATTTCTTTTCTTTCAAAGGATCGCTGTTCCTTAAGGAGTATCTGCGAGGGAGCGAAGGCAGAGAGGAAGGGTCTCTTGAGTTTTAATTAAGGAGTTATAACGTTCCCAACCCTTTGCTCCCTGTTTCACAAGAAAACAAAGTTGGAAGGAGAAGAGGAACAAAGAGACCAGACTGCAACATTTCTTTGATTTCTTTCTTGTCTCTTCATATTTTGGACCCCCTGACAGCCAACATATTGCGGCCAAATCTCCATCTTCTGTTGGCCTGACCCACAATTAGTTTGTTGCACCTTGCAACAGACAGGGAGGATGAGGGACACCTCATAATTTAATTTTTTTTAGGACATTTCCACTACAACGCTGCTATTTGGAAGGTGAATGACAATCTACCTGCTGGCCGTTGGTGCTCTCTGAACTTGGTTGTTTTCTTGCAGACATTTCATTTACCTAACTTAGGTAACACCATCAGTGCTTGCAGGGAGTGGGGTTTACTCTCTGTCTATATACAGGTCTTGCCCTGTCAGTGTTGGTGAGAGCATTCTTGGTGTTTTAACATTACCTCATTACCTGGGGAGGAAAGCTATGGCAAATCTAGACAGCATACTAAAAAGCAGAGACATCACCCTGCCCACAAAAGTGCGTATAGTCAAGGCCATGGTTTCCCCAGTTGGAATGCATGGCTGTGAAAGTTGGACCATAAGAAAGGCTGAGCACCAAAGAATGGAGGCCTCTGAACTATGGTGCTGGAGAAGACTCCTGCGAGTCCCCTGGACTGCAAGGCGATCAAACCGGTCAGTCCTAGAGGAGATCAACCCTGACTGCTCTTTAGAAGGCCAGATCCTGAAGTTGAAACTCAAGTACTTTGGCCACCTAATGAGAAGGAAGGACTCACCGGAGAAGAGCCTGATGCTGGGAAAGATGGAGGGCAAGAGAAGAAGGGGACGACAGAGAATGAGGTGGCTGGATGGAGTCACTGAAGCAGGAGGCCTGAGCTTCAATGGACTCCAGAAGATGGTAGAGGACAGGAAGGCCTGGAGGAACGTTGTCCATGGGGTCGCGATGGGTCGGACACGACTTCGCAATTAACAACAACAACAACAAATTGGATAATGAAACATCTGCCAGAAAGTTGAGAGAACACCAAGGACCCCACAGTTCAGTCCTGAGCTACAGATATTCTCCTCTATCTCCTCTGCAGATGGAGAAAGAGAACAGAAAGGGTTCACGTCCGTCCTCCTAGTCCCTACCTTCGATCTTCGTCAACCCTCTCTTCCAGACCGAAAGAAGCTCTGGCCTGTCAAAGTTTTGAAGGATCAGACAACAGGGTTTCCACGAAAAAGGCCTCCGTTGACCTGAAAGAAAAAAGAGAACCTTCTGTAAAGCGAAGAGTAGGTTCTTCGAAGTACTCGACTTCTTCGAAGAGGGATCAGAAGCAAAACGTCTTCCAAGAGAAACAAGAAAGTCCAGTTGCCTTGTGAAAAAGCACCTTTGGGATAACCATGACCTGGATGGCTGAGGATCTCCCATAGACATTCCTGGTCTGTTTTGGCAACTTTAGTTTGAGCTTTTAAGTGCAGCGCTTCAGCAGGAATTTATTTCAGGTGAAATATTTAGCCTTTCTGCGTCTCTCTTCTGCCTTGAATGGAGCCTGGTTCAATAAAGTCTTCTTTGTGTCAAGCTTGACTCTTTCTGATTTCATGGACCCCGTCGCCCGTTCTCTGGGCACCAGATGGAAACGTTTTGTTCCAGCTTCCGGTACTTCCCTTTCACAGTATGCCTCTTATGGAGAGCAGGAAAAAAAAGAGAGAGAAAGAAAAAGGACTGAATAAGAAAATGTTTTATTTTAGAATGCTTTTTGGACTTTCCAGGTTATCCTACCACCATGGAATTACCTTCTGTCTCTCATCAAGATCAGCCATGATTATCTCAGTGGCAAAAGTGAACTGCTATTGTACCTTGAACCATTTCTGAGCAACGGCTTGGCAAAAATTGGTAGTGGTTTTTGAAGCACCGACAGGAGTGAAAAAATCTCATTCTTGGTTTTTTTGTTGTCCTCAAGCCCTGAGTCAAACATTGAAGGTGAAGCTCTTCAGGAGATATAGATGAAATAACCATCTGTATATTTAAAGAGATGAATCTGTCTACCGATAGTCCATGATTGACAACCACAATTGAACCCGATGTTAACAAGGCAGTTGTTAAGTTTTTAAAGAAGAGATTGGACAACCGTTTGGTACAGTGTCTCCTGCTTGAGCAGGGGGTTGGACTAGAAGCTCTCCAAGGTCCCTTCCAGCTCTGTTATTCAGTGGAATGGCTTGCCTTCAGAGGTTTGGGTGCTCCATCACTGGAGGTTTTTAAGAAGAGACTAGACAGTCGTTTGTCTGAAATGATCTAGGGTCTCCTGCTTGAGCAGGGGGTTGGACTAGAAGACCTCCAAGGTCCCTTCCAGCTCTGTTATTCTGTTAAGTGAATCACTCCTAATTTTACGACCTTTTTTGGCCAGTGTTGTTAAGCGAATCACTGCATTTGTGAAGTGAACCAGGTGGTTGTTAAGCGAATCTGGCTTCCCCCACTGACTTTGCTCATCAGAAGCTGTCTGGGAAGGCGATAGAAGGGGGTCACATGACCTCAGGACAGCACAACCACCATAAATACGAGTCAGTTGCCAAGCATCTGAATTTTGATCCCGTGACCAAGAGGATGCTGCAACGGTCGTAGGTGTGAAAAACGGTCGTAAGTCACTTTTTTCAGTGCTGTTGTAATTTTGAACGGTCACTAAATGAACTGTTGTAAGTCGAGGACTACAACCAGTAGTTTTGTTTCTACCTGGAAGCTGCTTCTGGGCTTTTTGCTCAAAATTGAAACAAAATGAAAGTTTGATTTTGGGTTTTGATGATGATATTCTTTTGTTATTATATGAAAATGTCATGAAATGTAAAGCAAAAGATTGGGGTTTTTTTGTATTTTTATTGCCCTGAAAAAGAGTTGCAGGTCATCACTCTTTTTCCTGTCCCTTTGCATTTTTTTTTCTTTTTCTAAGTTTCCTAACGTTTTCCCCCTGTGTTTTTATTTTACAATGAAGCTTAATAAAAATTAAAAATAAGACATAGATGAAATAGAGGGAGCAAAGTTTTGTCGCCATAAAATCAAGTTTATCCTGTGAGACTACACAGAAGAACTGTCTCTTTGAATGTTTTCTTAAGTTTTTCTTTTCTTTCTTTGAAAGAAAGAAAGAAAGAAAGAAAGAAAGAAAGAAAGAAAGAAAGAAAGAAAGAAAGAAAGAAAGAAAGAAAGAAAGAAAGATGAAATAAAACGTTACGAATAAATCAATTGAAAGACACGGCCCTTTTACATAAATAAAAATAAAAAAAAATTTGTGACTTTTACTGTAAATGTCATAGGAAGACAAAGTTTCAACAACCATATGTTTTATTTTTATTTTATGTAAGTCATCTTGTGAGGGCACAGTGTCTTGAGAGACGTAAAAGAATATTGATCCATCTGTCCCTGCAAGAAGATATGCAGATTGGTTTTATATAAAACCACCATTAATATATTTTTTTTAGAAACTTGCCTGGTGAGAAGCCATGTCATTGTGTCTAGATCAGGAGTGTCCAACCGAGGCAAATTTAAAACATGTGGACACTCCCAGAATTCCTCAGCCTGCCAGGCTGGTTGATAACTATAGTCATGGGTGTGAAACACATTCATAAATCACTTTTTTCAGTGCCATTGAAACTTTGAACAGGCACTAAATGAACGGTGATAAATCAAGGACTAACTGTATGCCAGACATGCACACTAGCCAAAAATTCAGAAAGGAATCGAGAACAACTTCATGTCCTCTCAAGCCCTTAAACTAAACAGCTACGATAATTATTGCAGCTGTAACCGACACACACAGATACCGACCGCCTTCCCTGCAAATTACCTTAAGACAACTCTACTGAAACACACACACACACAGAAAGAGAGAGGGAAAGACAGAGAGAAAGAAAGAGGGAAAGAGAGAGAGAGAAAGAGGGAAAGAGAGAGGGAAAGAGGGAGAGAGAGAAAGAGAAAGAAAGAGAGAGAGGGAAAGAGAGAGAAAGGGAAAGAGAAAAAGAGAAAGAGGGAAAGAGAGAAAGCGAGAGACAGAGACAGAGAGAGAAAGAGAAAGAGGGAAAGAGAAAGAGAGAAAAAGAGGAAAATATAGAGAAAGAGCGAGACACACACACACACACACATACAGAGAGAGAGAGGGAAAGGGAGAGAGAGAAAGAGAAAGAAAGAGAGGAAGAGAAAGAGGGAAAGAGAGAAAGGGAAAGAGAGAAAGAGAGAAAAGAAAAAGGGAAAGAGAAAGCTAGAGAGACAGAGACAGAGAAAGAGAGAAAGAGGGAAAGAGGGAAAGAGAAAGAGAGGGAAAGAGAGAAAGAGCGAGATACACACACACACACACACACACACACAGAGAGAGAGAGAGAGAGAGAGAGAGAGAGAGAGAGAGAGAGAGAGAGAGAGAGAGAGAGAGAAATACATACAGATTTTTCTTATAAAACCGTATCCACCTTCTAGCCCAGGAAGAAATACAGCTGGTTTACAATCCCTCCATTGTTTCTCAGCCTTTCCATTTTTTTTTCCTTTGAAAAATTGGGGAAATGCCTCCTGTTGATCCTGATGGGCTAAGGTTTCAGATACCCGAGCTTAGCGCAGCAGTCTTATTTTCATATTCCCTAATAACTGATGTATTTTAATTTCCTCTAACTGGATCCTTCTGACTGCTGAGTGGGTCACTGCCTTCTTCTTCTCCTTTTCGATTCCCCTGTTCTCTGAGATTTACACTGCCGGTTCAAAATGTGCATAAAAGTTGATAAAAGATTGCTAAAAAAGTGCAGCTGTTAGGGAAAAGCTGGACAGGGAAAAAGAACGTAGATGTGTGTGTTTAGTTTAAAAATTCAGTTTTGGGAAAACTAATATAGTTGGCATTCATTTCTGCATCCCTATTTGGGGGGATAGGCGTTTCTGTTTCAGTCTACTCCCAAAGGTGCTTTTTCAGGAGGCAACTGGACTTTCTTGTTTCTCTTTGAAGATGTTTCGCTTTTCATCCAAGAAGCTTCTTCAGCTCTGACTGGATGGTGGGGAATGGAAGGGTTTATATTCCTTGCGGATAGCTGGTCATTTGCTTTCTTTCAGGGAGTTGTTGAGGCTATTTGGAGGCTTATTTGAGTCGTGCAAATGGGTGTGGAGCCTTCTTGGAACTGCTGAAAGGACTGTGTTGTGGAGTTGTGCTTTCTGCAGGATGTTTTCTGCCCTGTGTCCTTTTACTGTAGAACGCAGGGTGCAGGCTTGTTGGGGATAAGTCCTCGACTTATAACAGTTCATTTAGTGACTGTTTCAAGTTACAGCGACACTGAAAAAAGTGACTTAAAGTGACATAAGTCCCTTTTTTTCGGTGCTGTTGTAACTTCAAAAGATCAAAACAAACGGTTGAAGGCCAGGACTACCTGTATAAAAGAGACTTGGAAATTCATCTTGCAGTTTCCAATATTCTGTATATCCCAAAAGCAGCATTCGAGATACCTTCCTAAAATCAGTGTCGTTCTTTTTCCCTAATCTCAGCCAGCCATGCAAAGCTCGACCTTCTTTTTCCATCCCTAGAATTTACTTTGTTCCCTCTGCCACCCGTCTGGTAAACTCGCAAGATTTGTTTTTCTCGCCATGCACGTGTATACATAACCCGAACTAGACTGTGTTGTTTCTCTGTGTCATAGAATACATGTGGGTAAAGTGCACAATTCTGTGTTTATTGATTTATTTTTGTCATATTTATGTAGTGTATATCGGAGGTGGTGACTCTTTGAGAGCTGAATGCAACGAAATTTCATTTTAATATATGCCGATTAGTGTACATTCATGGTGACAATAAGGTTGTTATTCTATTCCTATTCCTACTCCTATTCTATTTCCATTCCCATTCCCATTCCCTTCCATTCCATTCTATTCTATATTCTATTCTTGTTCTATTCTGTTCTGTTCTTGTTCTGTTCTATTTTGTTCTATATTCTCTTCTACTCCACTCCAGTCCAGTCCACTCCACTCCATTCCATTCTGCTTTCTTCCCCCCCCCCCAACTTCCACAACCATGCCCTCTTCCCTTCTTTCATTGTCCCCCCCCCCCATGGCCTGCTTCTGGTGCAAGCAGCAGCAGCATTTGATCGCTGCATGGCGGGGGGGGGGGCATAGCTCCCGCGGATCAAATAGCCAGGGATGTAAACGCTGTAACTCCACACCGGCAACTGGATCCTTCACCTCTCTCTCCTTCTTCCGCCCTTTGCAGTCGGGGAGGCTTCCTCGTGAAAGCGATCTTTGCATATCCCCTTGCAGAACCTGTTTGTCTTCCCGGGGCCGGCCGTGCTGCAAAACAAAGCTGTTTTTGAAGTGGATTTGAAAGGCCGCTGGCTGAGGAATTCTGGAAGTTGAAGTCCACAAGTCTTAAAGTTGCCGGGGTTGAGGACCCCTGCTCTACTTAACAACCGTTTGAAGTTACAGTGCACTGGGGAAAAAAAAAAGTGATAACCGGTCCTCACACTTACAACCGTTATAGCCTCCCCACAAAAGTCACGCACTCGGCAACTGCCGTGCGTGCGCCATTTGTGACCTTCCCAGCTGGCTTCTAGTGAGCAAGGTCAAAGGAAGGAGTTAGTTTCGCTTAATGACGAAGTGATTCATTTTAACAATCGCAGGGCTGAGCTTTACAATCCTGGCACAGAAAAGTATAAGATTGGGTGCTACTCACTTAAGAACCACCTGAAATTCTGGTCCCAATTGTAGTCAGAAGCCAAGGACTCCCTGTGCAATGACTGAAAGGGGTTGGCAGAATGTCCTGCCCATTGGAATTAGAAAATATGTAAACAGGAGCACTAAAACAGACTCTGTGCAGTGGGTGGGAGAGTAGAATAGAATAACAGAGTTGGAAGGGACCTTGGAGGTCTTCTAGTCCAACCCTACTCTGCTCAAGCAGGAGACCCTACACCATTACAGACAGATGGTTGTCTAGCCTCTTCTTAAAAACCTCCAGTGATGGAGTGCCCATGATTTCTGGAGGCAAGCTGTTCTGAGAAATGGCCTTTTTTGACCATACACAAGTCCCTTCTGCTACTGCAAAATATCTCCATCTTGGAGAACCAGCATCTCACCTGATGATTCTCTTTTTGTTGCTATCAGCTATAATTGCTTGCCTTGGGACTTTTATGGGTCTCTCTGTGTGTGTGTTTGGGTGTGTTCAGTTGCGTTTATCAAGGAGGGAAGAGTCCAATATTTTTAACATATAAAATTCCTGGCAAAACGCAGAGGAACAGATGGCTTACAAACCATCAAACATCCTTTGCAGTCTAAAACAGGGGTCCCCAACCCCCGGTCCATGGACCAGTACCGGGCTGCGACATGCCAGCAACTGGTCCGCACAAACAAGCAAAGCCCCCATCCGTGGGATGCAGGCAGCACACAAAACCACACACCCTCCGGTCCACAGGAAAACCTCTTTCCACGGAACCGGTCCCTGGTGCCCAAAAGATTGGGGACCTCTGATCTAAAACATCTCATGCTAAACAGGACCTCAGAAACTTGTAATATATCTTGCCTTGGAAACCCTGTCTATCTCATGAAATGAAGGAAATTAATCCCCCCCCTTAATTTAAATGTATCCATTTATTCTTCAAATCAGTCTTCCACCTGGATTCCTATCCAGATGTATATCAGTCTGTGGAATCTACAATGAGATATTATTGCGCTGCGATAAAATGTTAAATTAACCAGCATTCAAAGGCAGCTCTAATAAAATATGATCGCAATATAGTCGAACGGCCATTAAGGACAATCTGATAGTCGGATGATGGTGCTTAATTGAAGTGTGTTAATTTTCGTATTTAAATATCATTATGTTAAAATATAGCTGAGCCGCCAAGATTACGGTCTGTAGTAAAATGATCAACTGAAATTAAATGGGGAAAAAGGAAAAGCATATGAGAACTCGGTGGGACATATTTCTCAACAAATATATTTGGAGCTGTACGGATAGGCTGTAAAAAGACCATTTCGTTTCATTAATTTGCTTAAAAATTTGCACAGCTAGCCCTCAGTGTATGGCCACGATTGAGCCTAACATTTCTGTTGTTAAGCGAGACAGTTGCTAAGTGAATTTTGCCCCATTTTCTTTCCACAATTGTTAAGTGAATCATGCAGTTGTTAAGTGAGCAACATGATTGTTAAATAAATGGTTTCTCCATTGACTGTGTTTGTCAGAAGGTTCCAAAATGTGATCACGTGACCCTGGGACACTGCGACCATCATAAAAATGAGTCAGTTGCCAAGCGTCTGAATTTGGATCATGTGACCACAGGGATGCTGCAAAAGTTGTGTGACAAAGGGTTCTGTCCAGTGGTGGGATTCAGTCGGTTCGCACCACTTCGGCAGAACCGGTAGCTAATTTTTGGTTGCCCAGGCCCAGAACGGACTTCCGGAAGCGGCATCTATGCAGAGAACCGGTTGTTCACCTATTTGAATCCCACCACAGCCACTAAATGGACTGCTGTAAGTTGAGGGCTACCTATATATTGCTTCTTATTTTTTTAAAAAAAATGCTGCATTGTTTACAACAGTGGTTCTCAACCTGTGGGTCGGGACCCCATTTGGGGTCGATCGACCATTTCATGGGGGTCGCCAAGCAAGGCTGTCCGCCATTTTTTTTGTCCGGCATTTTTTCCCCCTTTTCCGGCGGGTGCCTTACCTCCCTTGGGCTGGGCCAGCTGGTGGTTGGCCTGCTCCGTCTCTGCCGCTTGCCAGCTACGCCTCGGCCGGCGCAGGGGGCGGAACCACGCATGCGCAGCGCTCCCGGGCAGGGAAAGTCCTCGACTTATGACCGGTTGGGTAGTCCTCGACTTACGACCGGTTTAGTCCTCGACTTACGACTGGTTTAGTCCTCGACTTACGACCGGTTGGGGTCGCGGCATTAAAAAGGTTGAGAACCACTGGTTTACAATGTGATTCACGCAACAATTCAAGTCCTGCATTAAAATGTATGTCAAAACATAGTATGAAACCTACAATAAAATAAAGCAATAATGGAAGAAAAGCAAGAAAAGTTACAAAATATCGCAGTAGGCAACACCTCATTAAGGGAGAATAAAAGGTTTTCTCAAAAAGTCTTTAAACATTTGTCCTGTTCCGAGCGTAATGATAATCTATGATTAAGGGAAAGGGTTGGTATCAGAAAAATTGATTTTGGGTTAATGACCTGTTTATGGTTTTTTTTGGGGGGGGGGGAATACCTAAATTATAACAGTGATATAAATGTGCGTATAAACTCTGTGGATCTTTTGTGAATTTCTTCGTAGAGGTTTTCTATCCACTGTCTGTTGAAATGGACTTGCTTTAACTCTGTATTCTTTTTTATTGAGTATTTATGCAAAGTAGCATCATATTTTAGCTTGTCCCATGAAAATAAAGAGAAACTGGGTGCGTTCAGTTGAAAGATTCTCTTGTACAGCCTTCCTTAAAATGGATGGAGCAGGCTGCACTCATAACTTGATGACCACATCAGCACAATCTTGATGTGTTACATGCCTCCGTTGCATATAAACAACAGATAGGAGAGCTTCATTGTCTAGCTGTGGCCACCTTTTAAACTTTGTTTGGCTCTCCCTGAAGATGCTGAGACTTTGGAAAGGGTGCAGAGAAGAGCAACAAAGATGATTAGGGGATTGGAGGCTAAAACATAGGAAGAACAGTTGCAGGAATTGGGTATGTCTAGTCTGTTGAAAAGAAGGACTGGGGGGGGGACATAATAGCTGCATTCCAGTATTTGAGGGGCTGCCACAAAGAAGAGGGGGGTCAGCCTATTCTCCAAAGCACCAGAAGGCAAGACAAGAAACAATGGATGGAAACTAATCAAGGAGCGAAGCCACCTGGAATTAAGGAGAAATTTCCTAATGGTGAGAACAGTGGAATCTGTGGTATGCGTTGCTTCAGAAGTTGTGGATGTCCCAGCATTGGAGGCTTTTAAGAAGAGACTGGACGACCACTTGTCTGAAATAGGGTATAGGGTAGTTATAGGGTCTCCTGCTTGAGCAGGGATTGGACTAGAACAGGGGTCCTCAACCCCTGGTCCGTGGACCGGTACTGGGCTGCAGCATGCTAGCAACTGGTCTGCACAAACAACCAAAGCCCCATCCGCGGGATGCAGGCAGCACACAAAACCACACCCCCTCTGGTCCGTGGAAAAACCTCTCTCCACAGAACCGGTCCCTGATACCCAAAAGGTTGGGAACCTCTGGACTAGAAGACTTCCAAGGTCTCTTCCAATTCTGTTATTCTATGCTCCTGACTGGGACAATTTCTAGATTTCCCAGCTAGATGACAAGGAATGGGTAGTTCCTGTATATTTGGAGAACATCGATTGGGGAAGACTACTGTAGCAGAACGTCTGTGGAGATCCTCAATCATCCAGGTCTTGATTGTTCAAAGGTGCTTTTTCAAAAGGCAACCGTGCTTTCTTGGATTTGCCGTTGAAAATATTTCTCTTCTCATCCCAGAAGCGTCTTCTGTTCTGAACTGTTTTCAAGGACAAAACCAAGAAAATCTAATTGCCTTTTGAAAAGCAGCTTTGGGATTTTATTGGAATACATGATGTAAGCCCCCCCCCCAAAAAAGTAGTATGCCAGGGTCCCCAACCCCTGGGCCGCAGCCCATTCAGAACTGGGCCACAGAAGCCGTGAGTGAGTGTTACAACAGTAACATAGCTAGAATTGGGTAGTTGAGACACTAAACCAATGTTTGAAAGACTAACTCTGATTCTATACAGCTTATCTTTCATACTCAAAATTGGTAGAGTTGTATCATTTTTGAGATTTTGGTTTAATCCCTTTCTACATTTTGGGGCGAAATTGGCTGAAATTTATTGCACATATTATTTTATGCCCTCTTTTTGTTTGCTGGTTGACCATGATAAGTTTATTTTTGAAAGTGTTAAATAGTATCCATTTATTCTTCTACAGTGTGTGGCATGGACTGGTTTGGAAAATGTTGTTTTGGTTGAAGAGCTCTTTGAAAAAAAATCAGATAGAAAGTTACTTTTTGCTAACTCAAACAGTTGGCTCTACTGCTGTCTAGTCCAGAGATGGAATAAATTATTTTTATATATATATATATATATTTAGCGGTTTTGTAGAGATTATGCCTCGCTGATTTTTGATCTCCCTCCTGGTAACTTGCAGTGGTTTTTAAATTTTTTTCCCAGCCTTATCTGAAAATACCAGATGTTGAATCTAGGGCCCTCTGCAGAAAAAGCACATTATGCGCTATATGTTACAAATATTCCAGCAATTCTAAATGTGAAATAGCTGCCTGGTGTCTTAATATCCAGGCACTGACATGCATGTGCATTGTGAGACATGAAATAATCATGCCACAGTTACATTTTTGAGTGTTTGAGATGGAATCAGGCAGATCCACTGAATTCTAACCTCTCCCCCAGGTAGAGTCTTAGCAAACCCCCACCCCATGCACAAAATGCAATAACGGCAGAGTGTCTATGGAGATTCTCAGTCATCCGGGTCATGGTTGTCCCAAAGCTGCTTTTTTCAAAAGACGACTAGACTTTTGGTGAAGGAAAAGTCTTCATCAAGGTCCACTCCAAGCTGGGAATAAACAAGATGGAGACTGCTTTAGAAAGAAGGTTGTACTTTATTGAAGATGAGAGCCAGACAGAAAGATGGCTCTGGAAAAAGAGAGTGACCACATGGAGCAGGGAGTGGGGTTTTATACCTTCTGGGGCTCTTGAGGTTGTTTCCTGTTCCTGTTTGAGGCTTTGTATTTCCTGTGTCATGTACTTTGACCTGAGTCTGAGTGTGCCTTTCTGGTATTCTGATGGTGGTGGGTTAATCCTATTATGTTTCCTGTCCTTAGAATTTGGGTGGGGTATGTAGATATTAAGGTTCTTTGTCTTCCTAATTTCTAGCTTCCTGGCTGCAACCTTCCTGAATGGATTATTACATCTGCATTTCTAAAAGCTGGTGTGTTGTCTGCTGTGTTGTCTGGCTGGCGTGTGTGTGTGTGTGTGTGTGTGTGTGTAGATGTTTTTGCCTTTTTAAAGATCTTCTCCATTATTCTTTTAGGGAAATATATTCTGCCTTTTTAATACTCTCCAAAATATTTCTTTCTCTGGATTCTTCCCACACTTTCTTCGTTTTTGCTTGAAGACATTTCACTTCTCATCCAAGAAGCTTTTTTCATTCTGAGTCAGTTTAAGTTTCGGAACTGAAGAAGCTTCTTGGGTGAGAAGCGAAATGTCTCCAAGCAAAAACAAAGGAAGTCCCTTTGAAAAAGCACCTCTGGGACAAGAAAGACAAGTGCAAGTTATGAATGGGTGGGTAGTAAGCAAAAATCCCACAAATTAGAAATATTCTGATATTCTGTGCAGCCAGCTGGATGTGTAGACCAGTGAGTTTCCCAACCTTAGCCATTTTAAGATGTGTGGACTTCACTTCCCAGAATTCCACAGCCAGCAATGATGCCATTGGTCTCTGTCATGTCAGGTGCAAAATGTTGGTGAAGACACTTTGCCCCGAGTTTGCCCATCCACTCCTATCCATTTCAAAGAGGCTACAGAGGCTTCTTTTGATGCCCTCAGGCCAAGTGGCAGACTGGGTTTTAATAATAATAATAATAATAATAATAATAATAATAATAATAATAATAATAATAATAATAATAATAATAATAATAATAAAAAGTTGGAAGGGACCTTGGAGGTCATCTGGTCCAACCCCCTGCTCAGGCAGGAAACCCTGTACCATTTTGGACAAATGGCTATCCAGTCTCTTAAAAACTTCCAGTGTTGGAGCATTCACCGCTTCTGGAGGCAGGTTGTTCCACTGGTTAATTGTTCTCACTGTCAGGAAGTTTCTTCTTAGTTCTAGGTTGCTTCTCTCCTTGGTTAGTTTCCATCCGTTGCTTCTTGTCCTGCCTTCAGGCGCCTTGGAGAATAGCTTGACTCCCTCTTCTTTGGGGCAGCCCCTGAGATATTGGAACGCTGCTATCATGTCCCCCCTCGTCCTTCTCTTCATTAGACTAGACATACCCAATTCCAGCAACCATTCCTTATATGCTTTAGCCTCCAGTCCCCTAATCATCTTTGTTGCTCTTCTCTGTACTCTTTCCAGAGTCTCAGCATCTTTTTTACATCGCGGTGACCAAAACTGGATACCATATTCCAAGTGTGGCCTTACCAAGGCATTGTAAAGTGGTATTAACACTTCATGTGATCTTGATTCTATCCCTCTGTATTTATTATTTAGCATTCTTTCCAATCAAAGAAATTTCAGTTGAAAGTCGACATGCTGCAAAGCAAAGCATCGGCTTTTATTCCCAAGACTATTTCTGGGCCCCCATGTAGAAGTCTTGCTGGAAAGGAAAAAAGACCCATAGCCTAGACCAGGGGAGTCCAACCGTGGCAACTTCAAGACTTGTGGACTTCAACTCCCAGAATTCCCCAGCCCGCACACATCTGGAAAAAGGCTAAGGTTAGGAAGCACTGGTCTAGAAAGACACCAAGCAGCATTCCTATTATTAATTTTAGGATCTGGGAGCTGACAGAAGGAGCAAGGAGAACCGTAAAGCTTTTGAATCAACCTTCTGGAACCCCATTTCGGTCTCCTGGGCCGGGGGCTAGCAAACATTTCTACTACTTATGCATGACCAGCTGTTGGGGATGAGCAGAATTGGGGCATCCCATCTGCCGTTATCTATC
>NW_015387999.1:42592-48933 GCF_001527695.2 Protobothrops mucrosquamatus | reverse complement strand
TTCCTATTCCTTGTATATTCCTTATACCAAAATAAGACTGTTTTGGTGGCAACTGTTGAAGCAACTTTCAAGGTTTCTCAGGGCTGCATCCTGGCCATGATGCCCCCAAATGGTCTATCCTTTGGTTGATGAGAATGCTTCTGCCTCTCCCCTACCACCCCTCCCCAATTTTAAGATTTGCAGGGGTCTTCCTGAGAAACGGACATGGGGACCACAGCAGTATTTGGATGATTATCCCCACATCCAGAAAACAAACAAAAATAAGCTGAAGTAATAAGGAATATCACGCATTCTGAGAAATGGTAGCTTTTTCTTGACTAGGTAACACTCCCTCATGGTTGTCATTTGTTCCCAATGTCTCCAAACACCAAAGACGTCAGCCTCCTGTAAAATATCATTTTCACTGCCAACTTAAGAAACAGACGGAGTCAAAATCTGTGAAGTGGAGCTTCTTGGAATTTTAAGAGCATGTCATGGGCGCCCACAAGAAGATGGATGGTGAATGGTGGATTCTGGTGGATGAGGTCAATGGAGTTATCAACAGAATAACAGAGTTGGAAGGGACCTTGGAGGTCTTCTAGTCCAACCCCCCATTCAGGCAGGAAACCCTATACCATGTCAGACAAATGGTTGTCCAGTCTCTTCTTAAAAACGTCCAGTGTTGGAGCATTCACAACTTCTGGAGGCAGGTTGTTCCACTGGTTAATTGTCCTAACTGTCAGGAAATTTCTCCTTAATTCCAGGTTGCTTTTGTTCATATTGGTTAAAATGGGCAACACAATCATTACTGTCCAAGATGGGTGGCTGTTGCCTAATGCTTTGCTCGGAAATGTGTCAGACACAAAAAGACACAAAGAATTGGAGTTGGTTAAAGGCTAGAGAAGGCCAATGAGGAGAGACCTCAGCACTTGGTCTTCTGGGAAATGAAGTATTTGTGACTGACCTAGAAAGAGTGCAGAGAAGAGCCACAAAGATGATCAGGGGACCGGAGGCTAAAACATATAAAGAACGGATGCTGGAATTGGAGTATGTCCAATTTAATGAAAAGAAGGACGAGGGGGGACATGATAGCAGTCTTCCAGTATCTCAGGGGTTGCCACAAAAAAGAGGGAGTCAAGCTATTCTCCAAAGCACCTGAAGGGAGGACAAGAAGCAACGGATGGAAACTGATCAAGGAGAGAAGAGTGTCTTACTTTGCTTTGTTTTGTGCTTGACTTAACTGATATGAACATAAGCCCAGGAAGCACCAAAGCAAGTTCCAGAGAGACACTGGCATCCAGGGACATCTTGGTTCCTATACCTTGTGTAGCTCTATCTGCTCAAGAACTGCTTTTGATCAAGAGCACAAATCTTCCTACTCTGGAACTTCTCATTTCCAGCATTTTCCAACCAAATAATTTTGGAAGCCAGTTGATATTCAGGCATAGGCTGCTTTGTTCCTGGCAGCTGTAGGTTATTTCTGCACTGTATAAAATCAGTTGAAGATCTGGTGGCTCCATTCATACAACCTACTAAGGCTTATTCCGTTTAACCCTGATTATTTTTGGGAAGAGAGCACACTGGGCAATCCCAGTCTGCTGGGTTAGATTATATTTCATCCCTTGTGTGAATATGGATTCATCCAATTGCTGATAAGCGTGTTGTTTAAACACACCTGTGTCCTAGCAGGAGATCTAATTCGGGCTTCTGATCTTTAGGCGAACCCAAAACATGGTTCCTCAGCTGGCTTGGGGCGCACTGAGATAGTGTTTGTATATTGTGTGTAGTATTAGGTAACATTAGATTTGTGAAGCATGGCAAGGCAGTGCCGTCAACTCTATGGTCTCAAGAGGTTTCAACATAGCAACACAAATCCCTGAATGTCAAAGTTTCAGCACCACCAGAAATGTTCTCCATGGTGAACGTTAACGCTTCTTCAGGTTGTTCTGGAATTAATGCTCCAAGGTGGGCCACCTCTTCTGTACCAGAAGAGGTCCATTTTTTATTATTATTATTAGTGCAGAACAAGACAGGTTTTTCAGAAATTTAAAAGAAACCCCAGCTTATTCAGATGCGCATGATTCTGCTTTCCTGTCTTCCTTGTTGGCATTTTTTTTTCAATGTTTTTAAAGTGGACACTGGCCATAAAATGCCCCTGGCTGATTGAAGCAGGAGATATTGGCTGTTGTATCATTGGGTAGAAGGGAGGAATCTTGCAGGCAACCAGGTTTGACTGGATTCTGGAGATAGTCTCGTGTTCTCTCTTGCGGAGGGAGAGAAACTTGACAAACAGAATTCCAGACCGCTAGGCAAGACTTTCAAAATCTTGTTTTAAATTTGGACAGGCCAACTTAAAATTTCCTCAAATGTTCTGGTGGATTGAGTTGTTTACGTCTTTGCCTTCTGAAATTAGGCTCTTTTTAAGAGGGGGAAAAATGTTCTAGTCCTCTTGAGCACAGCAGTACATACTAGCCCCACATGATCTGGTTTTTGGCTTCCTTCCTTCCTTCCTTCCTTCCTTCCTTCCTTCCTTCCTTCCTTCCTTCCTTCCTTCCTTCCTTCCTTCCTTCAGGGAGGGGATATTCTTTTCTTGGAGGGTTCCCTAAATGCTCTTCTAATCTTGGCAGCACCCCCCCCCTCCGGCTCTGCTCCCTTTTTGCAGGGAAAAGATATTCTTTCCTAGCTAACTTGGAGGCTCCATGCTAGCCCCACATGATCTGATTTTTGCATCTCTTCCTCCTTTCCCCTTTCCTTTCCTTTCCTTTCCTTTTCTTTCATTTTGTTTCCTTTCCTTTTTCATCCATTTATTTCCTTTCCTTTCCTTTTTCCTTCCCTTCCTTTCCCTTCTTCATCCATTTACTTCCTTTCCTTTCCTTTCCTTTCCTTCTCTTCCCTTCTTTTCTATTCTCTTCTTTTTCCTTCCTTCCTCTCCTCTCCTTTCCTTTCCTTTTTATTCATTTACTTCTTTTCCTTTCCTTTCCTTTCCTTTCCTTTCCTTCTCTTCCCTTCTTTTCCCTTCTCTTCTTTTTCCTTCCTTCCTTCCTCTCCTCTCCTCTCCTTTCCTTTCCTTTTTATTCATTTACTTCTTTTCCTTTCCTTTCCTTTCCTTCTCTTCCCTTCTTTTCCATTCTCTTCTTTTTCCTTCCTTCCTTCCTCTCCTCTCCTTTCCTTTCCTTTTTATTCATTTACTTCCTTTCCTTTTCCTTTCCTTTCCTTTCNTTCCTATTCCTTGTATATTCCTTATACCAAAATAAGACTGTTTTGGTGGCAACTGTTGAAGCAACTTTCAAGGTTTCTCAGGGCTGCATCCTGGCCATGATGCCCCCAAATGGTCTATCCTTTGGTTGATGAGAATGCTTCTGCCTCTCCCCTACCACCCCTCCCCAATTTTAAGATTTGCAGGGGTCTTCCTGAGAAAAGGACATGGGGACCACAGCAGTATTTGGATGATTATCCCCACATCCAGAAAACAAACAAAAATAAGCTGAAGTAATAAGGAATATCACACATTCTGAGAAATGGTAGCTTTTTCTTGACTAGGTAACACTCCCTCATGGTTGTCATTTGTTCCCAATGTCTCCAAACACCAAAGACGTCAGCCTCCTGTAAAATATCATTTTCACTGCCAACTTAAGAAACAGACGGAGTCAAAATCTGTGAAGTGGAGCTTCTTGGAATTTTAAGAGCATGTCATGGGCGCCCACAAGAAGATGGATGGTGAATGGTGGATTCTGGTGGATGAGGTCAATGGAGTTATCAACAGAATAACAGAGTTGGAAGGGACCTTGGAGGTCTTCTAGTCCAACCCCCCATTCAGGCAGGAAACCCTATACCATTTCGGACAAATGGCTGTCCAGTCTCTTCTTAAAAACGTCCAGTGTTGGAGCATTCACAACTTATGGAGGCAAGTTGTTCCCCTGATTAATTGTTCTCACTGTCAGGAAGTTTCTCCTTAGTTCTAGGTTGCTTCCCTCCTTGGTTAGTTTCCACCCGTTGCTCCTTGTCCTGCCTTCAGGCACTTTGGAAAATAGCTTGACTCCCTCTTTTTTGTGGCAGCCCCTGATATTGGAAGACTGCTATCATGTCCCCCCTCATCCTTCTTTTCATTAAATTGGACATACTCCAATTCCAGCATCCGTTCTTTATATGTTTTAGCCTCCGGTCCCCTGATCATCTTTGTGGCTCTTCTCTGCACTCTTTCTAGGTCAGTCACAAATACTTCATTTCCCAGAAGACCAAGTGCTGAGGTCTCTCCTCATTGGCCTTCTCTAGCCTTTAACCAACTCCAATTCTTTGTTTCTTTTTGTGTCTGACACATTTCCGAGCAAAGCATTAGGCAACAGCCACCCATCTTGGACAGTAATGATTGTGTTGCCCATTTTAACCAATATGAACAAAAGAGTGTCTTACTTTGCTTTGTTGTGTGCTTGACTTAACTGATATGAACATAAGCCCAGGAAGCACCAAAGAAAGTTCCAGAGAGACACTGGCATCCAGGGACATCTTGGTTCCTATACCTTGTGTAGCTCTATCTGCTCAAGAACTGCTTTTGATCAAGAGCACAAATCTTCCTACTCTGGAACTTCTCATTTCCAGCATTTTCCAACCAAATAATTTTGGAAGCCAGTTGATATTCAGGCATAGGCTGCTTTGTTCCTGGCAGCTGTAGGTTATTTCCGCACTGCATAAAATCAGTTGAAGATCTGGTGGCTCCATTCATACAACCTACTAAGGCTTATTCCGTTTAACCCTGATTATTTTTGGGAAGAGAGCACACTGGGTAAACCCAGTCTGCTGGGTTAGATTATATTTCATCCCTTGTGTGAATATGGATTCATCCAATTGCTGGTAAGCGTGTTGTTTAAACACACCTGTGTCCTAGCAGGAGATCTAATTCGGGCTTCTGATCTTTAGGCGAACCCAAAACATGGTTCCTCAGCTGGCTTGGGGCGCACTGAGATATTGTTTGTATATTGTGTGTAGTATTAGGTAACATTAGATTTGTGAAGCATGGCAAGGCAGCGTCATCAACTCTATGGTCTCAAGAGGTTTCAACATAGCAACACAAATCCCTGAATGTCAAAGTTTCAGCACCACCAGAAATGTTCTCCATGGTGAACGTTAACGCTTCTTCAGGTTGTTCTGGAATTAATGCTCCAAGGTGGGCCACCTCTTCTGTACCAGAAGAGGTCCATTTTTTATTATTATTATTAGTGCGGAACAAGACAGGTTTTTCAGAAATTTAAAAGAAACCCCAGCTTATTCAGATGCGCATGATTCTGCTTTCCTGTCTTCCTTGTTGGCATTTTTTTTCAATGTTTTTAAAGTGGACACTGGCCATAAAATGCCCCTGGCTGATTGAAGCAGGAGATATTGGCTGTTGTATCATTGGGTAGAAGGGAGGAATCTTGCAGGCAACCAGGTTTGACTGGATTCTGGAGATAGTCTCGTGTTCTCTCTTGCGGAGGGAGAGAAACTTGACAAACAGAATTCCAGACTGCTAGGCAAGACTTTCAAAATCTTGTTTTAAATTTGGACAGGCCAACTTAAAATTTCCTCAAATGTTCTGGTGGATTGAGTTGCTTACGTCTTTGCCTTCTGAAATTAGGCTCTTTTTAAGAGGGGGAAAAATGTTCTAGTCCTCTTGAGCACAGAGCAGTACATACTAGCCCCACATGATCTGGTTTTTGGCTTCCTTCCTTCCTTCCTTCCTTCCTTCCTTCCTTCCTTCCTTCCTTCCTTCCTTCCTTCCTTCCTTCCTTCATGCAGGGAGGGGATATTCTTTCCTTGGAGGGTTCCATAAATGTTCTTCTAATCTTGGCAGCACCCCCCCCTCCGGCTCTGCTCCCTTTTTGCAGGGAAAATATATTCTTTCCTAGCTAACTTGGAGGCTCCATGCTAGCCCCACATGATCTGATTTTTGCATCTCTTCCTCCTTTCCCCTTTCATTTCCTTTCCTTTCCTTTTCTTTCATTTTGTTTCCTTTCCTTCTTCATCCATTTATTTCCTTTCCTTTCCTTTTTCCTTCCCTTCCTTTCCCTTCTTCATCCATTTACTTCCTTTCCTTTCCTTTCCTTCTCTTCCCTTCTTTTCCATTCTCTTCTTTTTCCTTCCTTCCTCTCCTCTCCTCTCCTTTCCTTTCCTTTTTATTCATTTACTTCTTTTCCTTTCCTTTCCTTCTCTTCCCTTCTTTTCCATTCTCTTCTTTTTCCTTCCTTCCTTCCTCTCCTCTCCTCTCCTCTCCTTTCCTTTCCTTTTTATTCATTTACTTCTTTTCCTTTCCTTTCCTTTCCTTTCCTTTCCTTTCCTTCTCTTCCCTTCTTTTCCATTCTCTTCTTTTTCCTTCCTTCCTCTCCTCTCCT
>NW_015387999.1:9134-40603 GCF_001527695.2 Protobothrops mucrosquamatus | reverse complement strand
TGTGTGTGTGTGTTTGTGTGTTGGGAGATTCCAACTGACTGTCTTATTGTCGTGTTGGGAGGAGGTTCAGGGAAGGGATCAGGGAAGGATAATAGCAAACACTGGGCCCTTGTGAGGACTGGCTTCAAGTGGCCCCTCCTTGATTCAGACACGATCACAGTATTATTTATTTCTGGATGGACAGAGGCACAGCTGGTGACAGCAGAGGGGAAGGAAAGGGGAACTGGTGGCCGAGAGGGATGCAAAGGAAGCAGCCGGATGGGAAATATGGACCAGGGGATGCATGAGATGAGGAAACAGAAAGTTTGGGAAGGAGAATGAAGAAGAGTTGGCCGTGGATGAGGGACACCACGGGAAAGGAGATGGGGGCTCTGCAGAATGTGGCTGAGCAAAATAGTAGGAGTCCCTGCTGGGGATGATGGCTGGGATCATCCCAGACTCGCAAATGAAGGAAAGGTGCAGAAATATTTCCAGAAAAGCAAAGATGGGTGCTTCTTGGATTTTGGTTTCGGGTGCTTTGTTATGAGAAGGTTTGAAAGGGCTTCTGTAGAAAGGGGTCAGCCATGAAGCTTGGGCAGTCTTTGATTCACCGATCATCAACCGTGCTTCGGTGGTAAGAACTCTGGGGTCTAGATCCAACTTGGTTGTTCTTAGGTGCTCTCTTCTCTGGAAGGGAGGAGAGAAGACGTTGATCCTGCAGGGCCTCTAGCATGGGTGATGGGTCTTCGCCGTCTCTTTCGGTGCAATACTTTCTCCTTCAAAAATTAGACACTGAGGAGCAAAATGTTTCTTCAAGTTCCTGCTTTCTTCCTACAGTGTTTCATCGCAATCTTTTTCTCTGCGTTTATTTTGCTCATTGTAGTCAATGATCTGATGAATGAAATGAACGAGCTCCCAAATAGTAGAAGAACTCTAGATATTCTTTTTCAAGTGAGAGGTTTTCTGGAACAAAGGGGCCTTGAATAAAAGTGATCCACGCCATTATTTCAAAGGCTGAATTGGGCTGGGGATCTACGATAGCAATCTTTCCATCAGGAATGTCCAGCTTTGGCAACTTTTAAGACCTGTGGACTTTCCTGTGGCTGGCTGGGGAATTCTGAGAGTTGAGGTCCACAAGTCTTAAAGCTGCTAAGGTTGGACCCCTCCTTTACATCTTCCTGATATCGCTAGAGTGTGCATCTTTGAGTGGTGCAGAACCTAGGCATCAAGGCAATTTTTTTGATGTTTCTCAAGAAGATGAATTTTGGTGGAATCCTTTGTTTGGTCGAGAGCATCATTTTTTCACTAGACTTGCACAACATAGTAAAGATGGTAAAAGTGGAGATGGGTAACTTGTGATTCAGCTTGAGGTGATAACCTCGTTACTGTCTTAGCACGTCGGATCAAACAGGGCACCAATTAAGCCAGCATGTGATTTAATGTTGAGGAACATCAAGTAAGGTGAACACAGCCACTGAGCATTGAGGAACATCAAGTAAAGTGAATACAGCCATTGAGCATTGAGGAACATCAAGTAAGGTGAACACAGCCACTGAGTTTTGTCAAACCATCAGTAGAGTTTAGTTGTTGTGTCAACCCAACCAGATTGGACTTTTCTGCTGAATGAGAAGTCCTAAGCTCATCCTTTCTCCTAGCACCTAGCCATCTCTAATCTTATTTATTTATGTAGTTTCATTTATTTGTAAGTTTGTTAGATGCATATCCCGTCTTTCTGTGAAGCTCAAGGAGATGGACACAATATTCTCCTCTTCCCATTTTCTCCACAGTACCAACCCTGTCAGATAGGTTGGGCTGAGAGAAGTGGGCCAAAGTGTCCAGGGAGCTTCTGTGGCTGAGGGGGGGGGATGAGAACCTGGGTCTCCCCATGTCTAGTGTAACACCTTTTTCACGGCATCACATGGGCTCTTGAGCAGAGAGGGAAGGACTTCTGGGGCTGGAAGTAGAATAGAACCTGGATAGATCACTCGTAGTCCAGCATCTACACCAGGGGTAGGCAACTGGCTCAAGAATTCTGGGAGTTGAAGTCCACGAGTCACAAAAGAGCCAAGGTTGCCTACCCCTGCTCTACACCATCCTGATTCTGAAGTTGAAAGGGAAGGACTGGCCCGAAGTGCTTCCTTGTGTAGAGAGAATAAAGCTGAATCTCCTGAATTTTGCTCCAATTCGTTCATCACTCTGGCTTTCATTTCCGTATTAATCATTGCTAGCTTTAGGCCAGTACTTTTCAATCTTGGCAAATTTGCAGATGGGTGGGCTTCTACTCTCAGAAACTGCCAGGATTCTGGGAGTTTAAATCCTTCCTTCCTCAGTTAGAACAATTAATCAGAGAAATTAACCAGTGGAATGACTTGCCTCCAGAAGTTGTGGGTGCTCAATCACTGGAGATTTTTAAGAGCAGATTGGACAGCCACTTGTCTGAAATGGTGTAGGGTCTTGCTTGAGCAGAGAGTTGGACTAGAAGACCTCCAAGATCCCTTCCAACTTTGGTATTCTGTCTTCCTTCCTTCCTTCCTTCCTTCCTTCCTTCCTTCCTTCCTTCCTTCCTTCCTTCCTTCCATCCATCCATCCATCCATCCATCCATCCATCCATCCATCTATCAGCTTGCACCAATTTGCATCCATTTTAGAGAAGTTGCTGGTGGGCTGATTTTATCAACTGAGACAACTACAAGATTTTAGCCCCCATCCTTAACTTATGAGACAAAGCAAATCCATAACAATGGCAATTGTAATATCTGAGATATTAGTCAACAGACATTGAGTGTGGATTTGCAAGAGTAATAGCTGATTTACCTCATCCACAAAGGAGGGGTATGGAATTTCCTTGTTTTATATTAGGATTTCATATAAAATTGTTCCACAGCCAAAGTTGAAAACTCTTAATGTGGCAGAAAGAAAGTGGATTAAATGCATAGGCATGGCATTCACAAGACATTCCTGTCCCATTTTATGACAAGCCTTGCGGTCGTATCTGCCCAACATGCCGAAACTGGCTGGTTTTAATGTTGATTGGCCTGGGGGTGGTTTAATGTACTGCAGGAACTCAGCTCAACTAACCAAGGAGAGAAGCAACCTAGAACTAAGGAGAAATTTCCTGACAGCGAGAACAATAAATCAGTGGAATGGATTTCCTTCAGGAGTTGTGGGTGCTCCAACACTGGAGGCTTTTCAAAAGAGACTGGACAGCCATTTGTCTGAAATACTATAGGGTCTCCTGCTTGAGCAGGGGGTTGGACTAGTAGACCTCCAAGGCCCTTTCCAACTCTGTTATTCTGTCTCAGAGGTCAACTGGATAGTGTAGAATTCAGTATATTGTCTGAACTCAGGAAATCATTCATTCATTAGCCAGGGTGACGGTGTGGTGCAAATACAGACATTAAAAAAATACACAAAGCCTACAGTAGGTAATAGATGGGGATGCAACCTAAAAATAGCTTGTATTAATTCAGACTGATTTTTTGTCCTTTCTTTGTTCTGGATTCAACTTCTTTTTTTCAGGCAGGCAAGGTCACAATGATCAAACACCAGAGGGCTTGGCTGGGCTGTTCCACTCCTTAAAAAAGCCACTTCCTTCCCAGGCTAACCCACAGCTTGTGGATCTTCTAGTGACCACCCATCCAAGTAGTTACCAAGCTTGTCCCTGCTTAGCTGCTGAGCTTGAACCCAATTGGCCAGATGGTGAGACTAATAAAGGGATAACAGAATGTTGGAAGGGACCTTGGAGGTCATCTAGTCCAACCCCCTGCTCGGGCAGGAAACCCTATACTATTTCAGACAAATGGCTGTCCAGTCTCTTCTTAAAAACCTCCAGTGATGGAGCGCCCACAACTTCTGAAGTTCTTCTAGTCCAACCCCCTGCTCAAGCAGGAGACCCTATACCAGGGGTCTTCAAACTTGGCCCTTTTATGACTTGTGGACTTCAACTCCCAGACTTCCTCAGCCAGGCACGCTGGCTGAGGAATTTTGGGAGTTGAAGTCCACAAGTCATAAAAGGGCCAAGTTTGAAGACCCCTGCCCTATACCATTTCAGACAAACAGTTGTCCAATCTCTTCTTAAAAACCTCCAGTAATAATAATAATAATAATAATAATAATAATAATAATAATAATAATAATAATAATAATAATAATAATAATAATAAAAACAACAACAACAACAACAACAACAACAACACCCCGGACTTAACAATTGTCGATAAGAAAGACAAAAAAGTCTGGATAGTGGACGTGGCAGTGCCTGGAGACAGCAGAATAGACGAGAAAGAATTGAAGAAGGTAATAAAATACAAAGACCTACAAATAGAAATAGAAAGACTATGGCAAAAGCAAGCAAGGGTAGTACCAATAGTAATAGGCACCTTGGGTGCAATCCCAAAACAACTGGAGCACCACTTGAACACCATCGGCATTAACAAATTTGCCATTAGTCAATTGCAAAAGGCGGCCTTACTAGGAACTGCTTCCATCTTGTGACGATATCTGTAATACCATCAAACATCCACATCTGCCTATCCCAGGTCCTTGGGAAGGACTCAATAGGTAGACAAAATGCCAAATCCAGTCTGAACATCTGGCTGACTGTGTGATGATCCATAATAATAATAAAGTTGGAAGGGACCTTGGAGGTCATCTAGTCCAATTCCCTGCTCAGGCAGGAAACCCTATACCATTTCAGACAAATGGCTATCCAGTCTCTTCTTAAAAACCTCCAGTGTTGGAGCATTCACCACTTCTGGAGGCAGGTTGTTCCACTGGTTAATTGTTCTGTCAGGAAGTTTCTCCTTAGTTCTAGGTTGCTTCAAAACTTCTGGAGGCAAGTCGTTCCACTGGTTAGTTATTTTTGCAACCAATGAAAGCAATTGTAAGCACAATGCAATGGATAGGATGCATACAGGATTTTTCCCTTTGAAGAGGGGGAAGATTTAGCCGAGAAGATCTGGGCCAGGGCTGTTTTCTTTCCCATCTTTTTGTGCGGGGTTTTCCATGGGGCAGTCGCTGGTGACCGTGTGCCAGGGAAAAGCTTAAGCATGTTCTCTAAAACTGAAGTGTAAGGGGTGACACCACAAGCTGTGCACAAAGGAGCCTTTAAGGCTGACGTGTAAAATGATGTGTGTTTTTTTGAACTGCGGGGAAGCAGCTGCTGCCACAAGGCAAAGGGGTTAGGGCTAGGAAAATGGAAGCAAAGAAGCAAAACAGAACTCATACAAATTGATCTCCAACTCCAACGAACACACACTGGCACATATTATTAGGTTGACCCAAAAATACCATGTGCAATATCCAGGGACTGGGTTTGGAAGCCTCCCCTTAAAGAGGTAACGTAATACGTTGTAACTTTACAGGTGGGTATGGCCGATGGTCTCATTTTTTGAAAGTACAAACGAGAATAATCTTGGAAATAATATTTGGCTGGGTATTCACAATCAGAATGGGTGAAGTTTGCATGTCCCTGGAATGGATCTGTTGCTGAGGATACGTGGTTTGGGAAATTTGAGCTGTTTCCATTTGGGACAAGTTTACTGTTCCATCTTAAATGCCTTAGGGAATTTTCCTTCCCCCCCCCCAAGAAACTCATCATCATCGACTATATTCATCAGGTTTTCTCTTTAGCCTGAACAGTTGGTGCCTGGTGTCTGCCTTTTCCCTCTTCCTTCCCCATTTTCTTTCCTTTTCTGTTATGCCTTCTACACTGGAAACCTGCAAAAAGGCATTGACACCCCCCCTCCCCAAATTAACTGCGTTTAAACGGTTTTTAAAGCCTTTTTTTAAGTGGAAGAAGCAGATCATAATGTTTTAAATATGGAAATTCCCAACACTTGTGGTTTTCACAGATGTCACTGATCTGGTGGACTGAATTGATTTTAATTCGCCACCATTATGTAAAAGATTTACTTGTCTGTATTGGATTTTATGTAGTAGACGTTTGGGCTTTGGCTTCATGTAATAATTTAAGTCTGGGTGGATGACTGTTATGTTTTAAATTAATAAGTGGTGGTAGGTTTTTTTTTTTTTTTTGCTACTCTTGAATACAACCAAACAATCTTCTATGACATTCCAGTTCAAACAAAGAAAAGCAAGCCAAAATCTTTTGCCGTCTCATGGAACTCTACATAGGAAAAGGTTTTGGCATCCTTGAGAACTTACAGGATTTTGACAATGTTGCAAGTCCTTCCTTCCTTCCTTCCTTCCTTCCTTCCTTCCTTCCTTCCTTCCTTCCTTCCTTCCTTCCTCCCTCCCTCCCTCCCTCCCTCCCTCCCTTCCCTGACCATGGTAAGCACTGTCTGGGCAAAGTATTAGACCATCATTATGATCAAAGTGGAGGAAAGGATTGAAATCCAGAAAGGGATTTCCTAAACCTGTTTTATNGCTCCCAGCCTCTCTTTTCACTGTTTGTTCAGGCAGGGCCTGCTGGGAGCTGTAGTTTAGCAACCTCTGTTGCCAAAAAAAATGACTCTGTGGATTCCAATAGGATAGAACTGGACTGTTCTGCCCCACAACAGAGACGTTAGCATCTGACTCCCTCTGGCTGGCATTTGTCTTTGCTTGGGCAAAAATGTTCAGCAACATTGACATGCCTGGAAAGGGAGAGCACCACTGCATGCTCCTTACCCAGAGCCGTGATGTTATTAAGTTATTTACACAAGGCTGCATCGGGGATATTTATATGTCGAAAATGAAAAGCAGAGTGGTTCACAACACGACACCCAATTTATGTTGCGTATAATGCTGGAAAAGGTGGAAGGAAGGATAAGACGAGGAGAACCGAGAGCAGAGTGGGTGGACTCAGTTATAGTAGTGATGGGGGGGGGGAGTCCTTGATGCTCTCTGAGCTTGGTGGTTTTCTTGCAGATGTTTCATTACCCAAACTAGGTAACATCATCAGTGTAGTCTGATAATTATTTAATTTGGGTAATGAAACATCTGCAAGAAAACCACCAAGCTCAGAGAGCAATAAGGACCCCACAATCTTCCCCCTCGTCGTCCTCTTCCCCCTCCTCACTAATGGACCCCACTCCTTCCTAGCACTGATGATGTTACCTAGTTTGGGTAATGAAACGTCTGCAAGAAAACCACCAAGCTCAGAGAGCACCAAGGACCCTACAGTCCTCCTTCTCCTTCTCCTTCTCCTTCTCCTTCTCCTTCTCCTTCTCCTTCTCCTTCTCCTTCTCCTTCTCCTTCTCCTTCTCCTCCACAAACCCCATGCCCTTCTAGCACTGATGATGTTACCTAGTTTGGGTAATGAAGCGTCTGCAAGAAATCCACCACGCTCAGAGAGCACCAAGAGTCCCACAGCCTCCCCTCTCGTCCTCCTCTTCCCCCTCCTCGCCAATAGACCCCCACTCCCTCCTAGTGTCATGGTTCCGACTAACAAAACACTTCAAAGAACTTCCTCTAAAGTCTTTAATCGTGAAACAAAGTGTCGGCACAGCGTGGTGGATGCCAAGATCTGAATTCCCCTTCCCTGAGCACATAATATTCAATCATAATTCCCTCCTCTAATTTGCAGTCATAAATCACGTTCTCCAATCAGTTTGAAGGGCAAAGTTTCCCTTCAGTTCTGTAGCCCGTGGTTTCTTATCTTAACTAATCCCCACACACATTCTTTCTCCTCCCCTCCCAGCTTTGACACCTAGCACTGATGATGTTACTTAGTTTTGGGTAATGAAACGTCTGCAAGAAATCCACCATGCTCAGAGAGCACCAAGGGTCCCACAGCCTCCTCCCTCATCCTCCTCTTGCCCCTCCTCGCCAATAGACCCCCACTCCCTCCTAGCACTGATGATGTTACCTAGTTTGGGTAATGAAACGTCTGCAAGAAAACCAAGCTCAGAGAGCACCAAGGACCCTACAGTCCTCCTTCTCCTTCTCCTTCTCCTTCTCCTTCTCCTTCTCCTTCTCCTTCTCCTTCTCCTTCTCCTTCTCCTTCTCCTTCTCCTTCTCCTTCTCCTTCTCCTCCACAAACCCCATGCCCTTCTAGCACTGATGATGTTACCTAGTTTGGGTAATGAAGCGTCTGCAAGAAAACCACCAAGCTCAGAGAGCAAGAAGGACCTCTTATTTCAACCCTGAGCTATAAACATTCTCCATTATCGGTATACAGACAGTCCTCAACTTATTGAACAGTTCATTTAGTGACTGTTCAAAGTTACTACAGGACTGAAAAAAGTGATTTATGATTTTTTTTACCCTTATGACCATTGCAGCATCCCCATGGTTACAGGATCAAAATTCAGATGCTTGGCAATAGGCCTATATTTGTGACGGTTGCAGTGTTCTGGGGGATCATGCGATCACCTTCCTAAATCACCTTTTTCAGTTCCGTTGTAACTTGGAATGGTCACTAAACGAATGTAACTCGAGGACTCCCTGTACTTTTTGACCATTAAATGATACAAACAACCTCAAAAGACATTCCCTCTGAGATACAGCCTCAAACAGCTCTAGGAAAAACAGTCTAGAGATTATAAGAATATCAGGGACAACAAAACACCAATATCCAAAAACCTGTTGTTGTTGTTTTCTGAAGGGGTTAATATAATGGGAATGAATTCCTAATGTTAGATTTGTCCATTTGCAGGAGAACAGTGTGGGACCATAACCAGGACATTTTGCCTATTATTTAGTGTTCTATCCAGCTTGTGCAAGAATTAGAAGTGATGGCCAATTTTTTTCTAGAGAATTGATATTGATGGGGTGAGAGTTATTTTCAGAATAGATTAGGAGCTATTGATTCAAGGGAGGCTCCTTCAAAGCTGCATAGGTTTGAGGCCGTTTCATACAGCTCAGGCAAGCTAAGGATGAGGAACCCCTTGGACCAGATCTGAAAGAGAGGCTGGGCCACTTTCAGAGTGGCGATGTTGATGAGCTGCAGATTAGAAACCAACCACATCCTATGACAGGAGATTGAAAGAACCAGGGATGTTGTCTATGGAGCTTCTCAGTCATCCAGGTCATGGTTGTCCGAAAGGTGCCCTTTTCAAAGAGCAGCTGGATTTTCTTGTTTTGTTTGTTTTCTTTGAAAAGTTTCACTTCTCATCCATGCTGGCTGGGGAATTCTGGGAGTTGAAATCCACAAGTCTTAAAGTGGCCAAAATTGGACACTCCTGGTCTACCCCTTCCAGAATCCCCAACCAAGTCCATCACCACCATCAGAAGGCCATTAAGTTGGAGAAGAATGCAGGAGGTGAAGAAAGAACCACCAGTTGTAGGGGCAACTTCCAAATCTGTGGCCTATTCTTAGGAGACAAGGACAAAATGACGGCCAGCTTTTCAAGTAGACTAACCATTCCTACTATCAACAAGCAGCCTATTTTTCACCAGGTTGCAATTGTCCTTGGGACACGTAATCAGACATGACAAGAGAGGAAAGATCACTATCATTATATGTTTCAGAATAAATGTCAGTTGCATTCTTTTCCAAACTCTTCATAAAGGAACAAAACAAACAAACTCACGGAGAAAAGAGAAAAAGCTTGTTATTATATTGGCATGCAAAAGCATCTTTTGCAGATATGTATGTGGTCTACCATCACTTGGCGGGGGTGGGTGGGGTGATGTCAAGGAAAGGAAGCAATTGCATTAAATGCCATGATGCCATCATCTTGTCATAAAAACACTGAGATCGTAGCCAAATATGACCTAGGGAACATGACACTGTTCTTGAAGGATTCATGGTGCAAGCAAATACTAGCAAATATGTCATAGTGTAGGTCCAAATGGTTCAGATGTACAAATACATAGGGGTAGTCCTTGACTTAAACCAGGGGTCCCCAACTGCTGATCCATGGACTGGTACCAGGCCTCAGCATGCCAGCAACTGGTCTGCACAAACAACCAAAGCCCCATCCATGGGATTCAGGCAGAGGGATCCAACCTAGAATTAGGGAGAAATTTCCTGACAGTGGGAAGAATTAATCAATGGAACAGCTTGCCTCCAAAAGTGGTGGGTGCTCCATCAAGGGAGGTTTTCAAGAAAAGACTGGACAGCTATTTGACCAGAATGGTCAAATGAGCAAGGGTTGGACTAGAACAGGGGTCCCCAATCCCCGGGCCATGGACCGGTACTGGGCTGTGACATTCCAGCAAACAAGCAAAGCCCCATCCGTGGGATGCAGGCAGCACACAAAACCATGCACCCTCCGGTCCCTGGAAAAACCTCTCTCCACGGAACCGGTCCCTGGTGCCCAAAAGGTTGGGGACCTTTGACTTAAGCCATTCATTTAGTGACCATTTAAAATGGCAAGTCCACCAACTTTTCTAGGGGGGCCTCCAGGGTGGACAGATTTAGCTACAGGGATTGAACTGAGGATCTTCAGTGTGGGGAGCCAGTGCTGTATTGCTGGGCTCTGCCCTCTTCTCCTCCTCTGCTTCTCACATGTTGCTGAGCAATACCGCGTGTGCGCTACCTCAAAGCATCTTTTGTCTGGTCATGCAGCTAGAGAGGAGACGGGAACCAATTGGACTTCCGGCCCTGCTGCTTTTCCTAGTCACAAGATCTTTGTTGTGTCTGGTTGCTGACACCGATGCTCTTTCCCTGCCTTTCCCCTTTCTGATCCCTGCTGGGTTCCGTAGGGATCTCCCTGCGTTTCCATCTGTTATTTGGCAGTAGCAAAAGACGTTCTGACATTCTGAATGATTCGGGTTGGACACTCAGAACTTCACAGCCAATGGAGGATGGAAGCTTTATTTTGTTTGCGGTTCACGGGCTAGGATTCTTGCTCTGCGAAACAATTTCTTTGCAAATCCTTCAATCGGAGCACCGTTATAAACATCCGCCCTACTTCTTTTTTCCTGGATTCCTTTTCTCTCCCTTGTTCTTCGTCCAATTTTTTTTTTCTCCTCCTTGCCCCAAATCAGCGAGCCAGTAAAGTGGAAACATTGTGTGAAGGGTTGCAAACAGTAAAACAGCGGGCAGATAAAGGAGAAAGGCCTTAAAAATTCAGGAACTGAAACCCGCTGTACATTAAAGACAGAATGCTGGAACGGCCATCCATTTCATTACCAAATCAATCTGAGTAATTTAGGGTTGAAAGGTCCTCAGCTCATCCATAACGGCAGGAGATTTGGTTCACTTTCTGTTGCATTCTCCTTCGGTTTCAGATAATTTTTCTTTGCTCCATCTTTTCCTTCCTTCAGGGTTAAACGGTAGACACCAGCCATTCCCAAGCAAAAGAAGGCCAGACTGAGTGTGAAAATTGTAATAATCAGGGATGTGGGTCTCAAAGACAATGAGGCTGCTAATAGAATTTGCAAGTTTTCTGTTTGTCTACCTGCACATCTGTCTACCTGTCTATTTGCTCCACACTGGCTATGCCTACTCATTCTAAGATGGCATGGCTGGATTTTGACCGTAGTCTAGGATGGAGACAATATCGCAACCCTTACAAAACCCTCAATGTAACGCTTGAGTTCTAAAGGAATATTGGGTAACTGCCAATAGGAACAACTTGTGGATGTTTCATGGGATTTATATTGACTGGGGTCGTTAACTGTTGGGAGCAGAAAGACCAATGAGTAGAATAAGGGAAGGAAATAAATAAGATTTATAGGCTTGAGCAGCTCATGCCCCCCCCCCTCCCCTGAAGTAGGCTTGCAGGAAAGAAAGTCTGCGGTGGATCGGTCCCAAGCTGCCATTTTGGAAGTGGCAGAATGCATGCCATGGATGCGGTGTTAAAAACTTGCAAAGAGACCATGTCACACCATTCACTTTTGCATCTGGAACACATTACTGAGGAGGGAAAGTAAAGGACCGGTGAGTGTGTGTGTTTGTATTGTGTGCGCACTCAGTATGTAAGAGACATCAAGAGGCACAGTGCGTGGGCGTCTGTCTCTGTGTGTGTTTTCTTGCAAGATGGAGGGAGGGGAGGGGAGAGAAGCTAAGCAAATAGAGCTGAAAACAGGTCGGTCATGGGTAGGTTGCTGAAAATGGTGGAACAACTGCAGATTTGAAGTCCCCAAGGTGCTTTTTCAAGAGGCAACTAGACTTTCTTTGTTTTTTCCTCGAAGGCGTTTCGTTTCTCATGCCAGAAGCTTTTCCAGTTCTAACTGAATGGTGGAGAATGGAAGTCAGTCAGAACTGAAGTGGCTTCTTGCACGAGAAGCAAAACATCTTCAAGGAAAAAACAAAACAAAGGAAGTCCAGTTGCTTCTTGAAAAAGCAATTTTGGGACAACCATGACCTGGATGACTAAGAATTTCCTCCACAGACATTTAGCAGCTTTGGAGTTTATGGTTTCCATTTATTGGCCTTCAAGAGCAGATTTAACTGAAGGTGAACGTTTACTGCAGACTGTCAAAGGCTGGCCTTGAGTCGCTTCTTGGACATCTGTGCTGGATACCCTCTGAGGAAGCTGCTAATAGAACTGATTACCATAAAACGTGACAATTTGTTATTATAGACTTGGCCAGCCTGGGGTCTTCTTGAAGTGCTGAACTGCAGCCTCCTTAATTCCTGCCGTTTGAGATTTGTGAGATTGTCATCCAGACTTCCTGGAGGAGAATAGATTGAGGAATGGAGAGGTCTGGATTGCTCAAAAAAATGTTTTATGATGGTTGATGGAGTCTATATTGTCAAAGGATACTTATCCCCTGTGAAGGTTCTGGTATGTTCTCAAGTTCTCCACATAGCCACACTGCCCTGCACGATCCTATCAATAATCCAGATTAAGACTATACAGATTGTCAATACTTTCATAACACTGAAGCAAGACTTTTGATATATATTTTTTCTGTTTTGGCCACTGCCTCCTCTAAATTAGCTTCTTATCTCAATTCCTTATTTTTTATTCCGAATAAAGCTTTCCTTTCCTCTTCTCTAAAAGAATGATGTAACAGTTGCCAGTCAGACAGAGCTGGAACAATTTTACACAAGGGTAGACTTCAGCTTGGTATGTGAGCATTTGTGGAAACAAGGAACAAAATCTGTGAGGAGACATAACTAAATGACACCCAGGTGAAACTCTTACGAGTTCTGTAGTTCAGATACAGCTCCCCTGTCACTTTAATGATTATTCAGTAATTTGATTTGTTTTTGTAATTTTACCTAATGAATAAAAATTAAAGCAAGATTATTCAATCAGTAGAAAGCAATAGTTTACCTAAAAATTCCATGACAGATTTTATTTTTTCGAGCTTGGTGTCAGGCCCCAAACCAATAATGACACTTAATGAGTCTTCCAAGCTGAGGTTTTTTTTATTGTTTCACACCTATAGACAAAATCTTGCCAGACTGAGGACTCTACTGTCTGTATTTGCATGATATTCTGGGAACTATTAGGGAGAGGCTGCCTACGCCCTCTTTTTCTCATATAAAATATCTTGACTGTGTTGTTTCTTATTCCTCTAGAATCACCACCTCCCTTCCAGGGATCCACCTCCTTACTGTATTCTATCACCCTTGGTAACTTTCAGATGCTTGGATTCAACTCCCAGAATTCCTTAGCCAGAATGTGCCAGATGCAAAGAATCAGGACCATAGGTTAAATTACAGTTAAGATTTATTGCTCAAGTCTATATACAAGAATCTAGTCAACAAAGTTTAAGGTTGGCCCCAGATAAGGGTCAAAGGAATTCAAGAAGAGTTAGATTTGGACCATTTACAGGGATGTAATGATTCTAAGCTGATGATGCACTTAACTCCATCCCCCTAGCTCTGCCTGCTCTTCTACACCATGAGGAACACTTTGCAAAGCTGGCTGAGGAATTCTGGGAGTTGAAGTCCACAAGTCTTAAAGTTGGAGACCCCTGCCTTAGGTAACCTGGCCCCAAGCCAAGTGACAACTGGCATCTGGAAACACACTGGTAGATCTGAAAGTGACCTCATTGGAGTTATTGTCTTTTACTGCCATTATATGATCTGAGAAGGAGCTTCTAGATTCCTGAATCCACCGTCTTCCATTCAATGTCTTTCTGAAAGGATCTTGAATGTGCTTGCCCGTTTATGTGCCAAGACAATAACAATCCTCTAGCATTGTGCTTCCTTTGATGAGCTAAGCTGTAGCTTAGCAGGAGGACACTTGGTTCATGCCAGCCAGAGATCACGTTGAGCTAAATCAGCCAATTCAGTTTGTGTTTGCGGTTATAAAGTTGTGCCAGGCATTTGTTATGATAGGCAGAATGGTCCATAGGTGGCTTTATGGAGAGCAGGCAGAAGATTTGTCTGAACTGTGATTTGCCCAGTGGTTTTAAATAGTAGATGAACAAGGCAGGACTCCAAAAACATTTACTTCTATGCTGTTTTATTGTGTATCTTGCTGCATTCTCCTAACATTATAATTCACCGAAAATAATTCAGGAGGAGGCATGTCTTGCTCTTTTATCTTGGTGCAACCAACCAATGAAGGGGAGTTATCTGAGGCTTAGTCTCTCATCTGAACATGGAGTATTTTGAATTTGCAGAAACCAAAATTGAAACCTGATACAAGTTTGGGTGTGGACGCCATCAAAGCTGACACCAGCCAGAGCAAAGAAAAACTCAAAGAGGTAGTGCAAGATCAAAAGATGTAGAGAGACCTGGCCCATAGAATCACCAAGAATGGACACGGCTGAATGGATGATACCACCACCACCACCACCACCACCACCACCACCACCACCACCACCATCATCATCATCATCATCATCATCATCATCATCATCATCATCATCATCATCATCATCATCATCATCATCACAAGTTTGGGTTTCAGATTCTGGTTTCTGCAAGTCCCAAATGGTGGCCAAATATGGATGACATGTTGAGCCTCAGATACCTCTCCATTTGAGTGCGAGATGATAATTTCCATTGTTCACTCTATCCTGTAGCCTAGGGTGTAACAAGTAACTTTGTTTATAGTTGCTAAGATGTTTAAACCTCATCCTCAAGCTAATTTGTATTATAAAATTAAAATAAGTGATCTTTACTGGTCTTTAGCTTTTGATATTTCCTCTATTCTCCCATCTATTTTTCTTACCTTCTCCTTATTCTCCAAAGCATCAGAAGGCCAGACAAGAAGCAGTGGATGGAAACTAATCAAGGAGAGAAGCAATCTGGAATTAAGGAGAAACTTTCTGAAAGTGAGAACAATTAACTAGAGGAACAGCTGCTCTTCAGAACTTGTGGGTGCTCCATCACTTGAAGAAGAGATTGGAAGCTCATTTATCCAGAATGGTATAAGGTCTCCTGGTCAAACTGGGAGTTGGACTAAAAGACTTCCAAGGTCCCCCCTAACTCTGTTATTCTGTTGATAACTTCTTTGACCTCATCCATCTGAATCCACCATCTATATCCATCTTCTTGTGAGCACTTGTGACATGCTCTCAAAATTTCTAAGGAGCTCCACTGGGCAGATTTTGACTCGGTCTGTTTCTTAGGTTTCCAATTCTGTTATTCTGTATGACAATATTCACCTTTCTAGTTTTACCTTCCATTTATATCTTTAATGAATCTTTTAGAGCAAAGTTGGTCCACTCACTGAGCAGTTGCGTCAGGCAGCAGCGCGAGGAGCTATGAGGAAGGGGGATGAAGTGTTGAGAGTTCTGGTGGCTTCAAATGTATCCTGTTGAAGAAGGACATACGGTCCCCTCAGTGGTGTTAAGCTTCCATTTACAATGGAGAGGAATGTGAAGGAAAGCAGCTGGCTGTGTTTGCTTGCTGGGATTTGAAATGTCCTAACTGCATTTTGTGAAAAGGATGGATCACACTGTTATTTTTTTAGTTTTTTGTGTATGTGTGTGTGACCATGTTGCAAGGTTTAGAACTTATTTTTTGTTCCTCTGGCTAGCTGTGTGTAGATTCTCCATGCATCCTTTCCTATATAGGTAAGAAACAGGGCTTCTTCTGGATAGTTTTAGACCATAAAACCCATAAGTCCCAACCATGATGGACAGCAGTCGTTGATGATAGTCATGAAGTCACCTGCTTCTGTTCTAATGGATGTGTCGGAATCTTCTTCCCCATGGATTCATTCCACACTCATGAAAATAGAGTCTTTCTTCTTTTCCTTATCCTCTTTGTATCCCGAAGAAACTTCTCTTTTCTTGCATCTCACCTAAAGTATGTTCAACCCTTTTTTTCATCTGCATAGCATCCATGGCTAATTAGAATTGGCATCTTTGGATATGCCAGCCATTGTACGTGTCACTTTTCCCTCAGCAACTCAAGCTGATTCCTGTATGTAGGGATGGCTGGATAACAGAATAACAGAGTTGGAAGGAACATTGGAGGTCTTCTAGTCCAACCCCTTGTTCAGGCCGGAGACCCTATACCATTTCAGACAAATGGCTGTCCAGTATCTTCTTAAAAACGTCCAGTGTTGGAGCATTCACCACTTCTGGAGGCAGGTTGTTCCACTGGTTAATTGTTCTCACTGTCAGGAAATTTCACCTTAGTTCTAGGTTGTTTTTCTCCTTGATTAATTTTCGTCCATTGCTTCTTGTCCTGCCTTCAGGTCCTTTGGAAAATAGGTTGACCCCCTCATCTTTGTGGCAGCCCCTTAGATACTGGGACCCTGCTATCATGTCACCCCTTAGTCCTTCTTTTCATTAAATGGATGGACAGAAGAGCCCACAAATTCTGGTATAGATTTAGCCTTGAGGTCACATGGAAGGAGACAATTGATGCTGGACTGGAGCCCACTCTTGATTAATTCTATTAATCATGTCTCCAAATTGCTGAGAAGAAAATCAAACATTAGCAGATAATGTGTGCGGATTTATTTGATGCCGTTTCAAAAGATTAAAACACGACTGTTGTTAACAGGGTTTGATTTTATTATTAGTGACTCCTGCCATCACTCTGTTAACAAGTGGCCAATAGTGTTCAGACATTGATCTAAGCAACAGATGGAGGTAACAGGGTTTGGCAAAGACAGGGCGACTATATGCGCTGCTTTTTCCATGGCGACTTAACCTAAGAGTTTTTTCTGCTTGATGACTTTTCCATACTATCTGCTCCTTTGTCCCCTCCCTTCAAATATTACTCATCTATGTTATCATGCTGCCTCTCCTTCCTTCTCCCTCTCTTCACATTGCTCCATGGTCTGCTAATGTTCTCCCTAGCACCCGTATCCCATTGAGTGCTCTGATAAGGATAACTGGAAACTGGGCCCTGGTGATCTGCTACCACCAATGGCAATAGCAATAGCAGACTTACATACTGCTTCATACTGCTTTACACTAAGTAGTTTACAGAGTCAGCCTCTTGCCCCCAACAATCTGGGTCCTCATTTTACCGACCTTGGAAGGATGGAAGGCTGAGTCAACCTGGAGCTGGTCAGGATCGAACTGCTGGCAATCAACAGTGAGTTAGCCTGCAATTCTGCATTCTAACCACTGCGCCACCAAGACCATTAAGCAGTATCATCGCATAGAACAGTGGTTCTCAACCTTTTTAATGCCGCGACCCCCAACCGGTCGTAAGTCGAGGACTAAACCGGTCGTAAGTCAAGGACTAAACCGGTCGTAAGTCGAGGACTACCCAACCGGTCGTAAGTCGAGGACTTTCCCTGCCCGGGAGCGCCACACATGCGTGGTTCCGCCCCCTGCGCCGGCCGAGGCGTAGCCGGCAAGCGGCAGAGACGGAGCAGGCCGACCACCAGCTGGCCCAGCCCAAGGGAGGTAAGGCACCCGCCGGAAAAGGGGGACAAATGGCGGACAGCCTTGCATGGCGACCCCCATGAAATGGTCGATCGACCCCAAATGGGGTCCCGACCCACAGGTTGAGAACCACTGGCATAGAAAGAAGGAATCTGATACCCTTCAGTGTTTGAGACTTCAGCATCCAGAAGCACTTGATAGCATGGCCAAATTGCTAGGAATAATGGGAAGTATTCCGAAATCTCCAGAGGACATCAATTATCTCACCCAGCATAGGAAAGAAGAAAGAATTCTAAAAGGTTCAAGGAGGACCATGAGCTTTTGGCTAAAAAGAGTAATGGTATATTGATGAGTGAAAGTAAACTCACATTTAGTGACTTCCTGGACTATTATACTACAAAGTGTGGACAGGGAATGGAACCAATAACGTTTCTGAATTTCTCCCAGGGAATGCTTCTAGGAAAGGATCTTCCCTAAGTGATGTTCTATCAGTGCTTTTGATATGTTTGGTGGAAAGATGTTTCCTCTTGATGTTTTCCCTTAGGGCTTAACATAAGCGTGAGAATCCAAGTAACTAAGATAAGAGAAAGACTTTCATATACATCCTTTTCCCCTAGTAATTTCACTAAAATTCCCTTTCCTTTTGAAAGATGATTTTATCATGGTTGTTTGCACAACCCGCCAGATGTTTAGGCTGGATTTAGTATTTGTGTCTACCTATCGAGTCCTTCCCAAGACTTGGGACAGGTAGATGTTACTGTTTAATAATATTAAAGGTATCGTCGCAGGATGTAAGCTGTTCCAAGTAAAACTGCCTTTTGCAATTGACTGATGGTGACTTTGTCAATGCCAATGGTGTTCAAAGTGATGCGCCAGATGATTTGGGATTATGCCCAAGGCACCTATTACTTTGGGTATATTTTTCCTTTCTTGTTTTCAAAAATATCCTGTCTCTTTTTAATGTATATATTATATATAAAAGTATATTCTCTATCCCAATGAATGAGAATTGGTGGGGAAAAAAAGAATTCCCACGCTTATTTTGACATCTTCTTCAGCTTATTTCTATCCAACGCCCATTAAATTGCGTTCTGCTTAGGAGGATGGCATGATTTGTGTTATAACTGGCCTTTCTGACTGTCAGCAGCAGTCCATTTTTATAAATCCACTCAACCTTTCAGAATTGCAGACCAAGAGAAACCAGGACCCCACAGACCTGGGGTGAGTGGGACAGAAAAATGGCTCAGAAAGTACTAGTGATGGGCAGTGACAAACAAATGCAGCCGCAACATCTGATCTGGCACGGTCCCACCACAACCAATGTTGTCCTCCCTTCTTCTTAACCTTTCCACATAACTTGGTCTTGTAAGATAAGAGTTGGTTAGATCATCAGTCTTCATCGTACCCATTATTTCATAACTTAGTAAAAGGAATTATTCTTTATTGAATAGTAAAGTAAAAGAAATCAGTGCAAAAAAAAAATACTGGCTCATTTGGGCACATTTTAACCAGTATATATCACGAGTACAATTAACCCAGCTTTAGCTCTTAGGATTCAATGCAAGCTAGAATGTCTATTCTAGAGATTATCTTTTGAGCTAACAAAATGTGTCCTTCAACCCATCATCTAGAAATTAATTTGCAAATATTTTCTAGACTGCAGCAACTGTTGAAGCATGGCTATAAGTCCGGATGTCCGTTTAGTTCAGTGTTTCTCAACCTTGACAATTTTAAGGCATGTGGACTTCAACTCCCAGAATTCCACAGCCAGCAATGCTGGCTGTGGAATTCTGGGAATTGAAGTCCACATGCCTTAAAATTGTCAAGGTTGAGAAACACTGGTTTAGTTAAAGAGCAGTGTTCTTCTTGTTGACAGTAAGACTTGTGATGGCCTTCCTGGGCTTCTGGGCAGGCAAACCAATATCTATGAATCGTCTTGTAGCTACGGCAATGGCATGACTCAGATGGGTACACAATGCAAAGCTGGAGTCTTGGGGCATGCCAATTGGTGCTGTGCTGGGAATGGAAAGCAATTGCAAAGCATGAGTTGGAGGCAATTGCCACTTGTAGGCCACTTGTGGCCTACAGAGAAGAGCAACAAAGATGATTAGGGGACTGGAAGCTAAAACATATAAGGAACGGTTGCTGGAATTGGGTATGTCTAGTTTAACGAAGAGAAGGACGAGGGGGGACATGATAGCAGTGTTCCAATATCTCAGGGGTTGCCACAAAGAAGAGGGAGTCAAGCTATTCTCCAAAGCGCCTGAAGGCAGGACGAGAAGCAACGGATGGAAACTCATCCAGGAGAGAAGCAACCTAGAACTAAGGAGAAACTTCCTGACAGTTAGAACAATTAACCAGTGGAACAACCTGCCTCCAGAAGCGGTGAATGCTCCAACACTGGAAGTTTTCAAGAAGAGACTGGATAGCCATTTGTCCGAAATGGTATAGGGTTTCCTGCCTGAGCAGGGGGTTGGACTAGATGACCTCCAAGGCCCCTTCCAACTTTATTATTATTATTATTATTATTATTATTATTATTATTATTATTATTATTATTATTATTATTATTATTATTATTATTATTATTATTTGCAACACACCTGTGTTGCTCACTGCTCATGTGACAGCTGTTGGGGGCAAATTGGGGCCCTCCCTCTTAAACTAATTTGGGCTCCAGGAGATAGAAAAGGACACTATTTTCCAGGAATGACTGAAGCAGTCATTAATTCATTCATTCATTCATTCATTCATTCATTCATTTTTGGGGCATAACAAATGTCTTAACAGGGACCCTCCCTAGTTTCTTGGATTGTAAAGGTCCAGGACGGAGGAGCGATATATTTTCAGACTTGTAGCATTCTGTTAATGTAACCTTACAATACAGTTAGAGCTAGTATTTCTGGGAATTCTTTGTTTGGACTAACCTGCAAGGCTGACACATGACACATCTCTATTTTGGGAACGTCATTGTTTCTAGTGGGCTTTTGGGTGCAGTTCATGATGCTGGCTGATCCCTTTGAAATGCTTCTTGGTTCAGGACCATCCGCTCCCAATGGCATTTGCCTGTCCAGTAGGTTTGCATCCTCCCCTTCTTTCCTCAATCAAAGAGAGATTCTGCGGGTTACAGCATCCATCGCTCCAAAGAATAAGACGTCTCCAGAACAAATGCATCTAGCAAAACAGCAAAATGTATTTGCATCCTAATACGCACCGTTTCATTATAGATGCTGTCAACTTATATTTTGAAGGCTTTTTGAAAAAGCTTAGAGATAACGAGTTTGGGGTAGCAGTTAAGGCAGTGATGGTGAACCTTTTAGAGACCGAGTGCCCAAACTGCAACCCCAAACCCACTTATTTATCGCCGGGTGCCAGGTGGGCGTGGCCCATTGAGTGGGCATGGCTGTGGTCATGGCAGATTGGGTGGGTGTGGCCAAGGTGGGCATGGTCACCTCAATTTTGCTTGTGGGGAGGGACGCCTGTGGGGTGGGCTGGGGTGGGGCAGATCCAGGGGATCTCTGGCAGGTGCGGTGATAGGCAGGAGGCTCGTCCTGCGGGGTGAGGCAAGGCAGGGCGACTGCTGCCTGACACCATCGGCCCCTGCACACAGAGGCCAGTGAGCCCATGGGGGCCAACAGTGTCCGTCAACAGCCACAGCCTGCCGGCCCCTCGACCAGCACACTCTGGGGCTCTGCAACCCGCCACCAGCAGTTCAGAGAAGCCACCTCTGAGCTGGATGGCCAGCCGACAGCTGAGGAGGTGATGCAGTGGGTTGTGCCTGGGAAAAGGAGAGCATGCGAGGCCAGGAGGGACAGGACGGGGGGGGGGGGAAGGGAAGCCAGCTATGCCTGGTTGCATCCAGCCACGTGGGACCTCGGTGAGTTAGCAGGCAGCTGGTTGAAGAGGAACAGTTGCCATCTCTGGGGCATGGCACGTCTCTGAGTGCCACCTCTGGGACGCGTGCCATAGGTTCGCCACCACTGAGTTAAGGCATCAAGCTAGAAACCAGGAGACCATGAGTTCTAGTTCTAGCAGAAAGCCAGCCTGGTGGCCTTGGGCCAGCCCCTCCCTCTCAGCCCTGGGAAGCCAGGAATGGCAAACCATTTGTGAAACCTTGCCAAGAAAACTGCAGGGACTCATCCAGGTCAGGAGTCAACACTGCCTTGTAGGCATCAAAAAAGCAAAGAGAAGTTAGCTTAAGTAGCATAGAGGCAAATACATAGAATTCCTGGTGTTTGGTTACAGGCACAGCAACTGAAAAATGTGACTGTGAGCCTTCACCCACTATTTCATGGAAATAGGGAACCACTAGCTAGTTCTCCTGGGATGTTGGGTTGGGTTGAGACTGTTTAGAGAAAGTGGTTCCTGTGTGTTTCTTCTCTTATGGAATGCCACCAGCAGGAACCTTAGAGACTTGAGCTTTTTCAATCTCTTCCTCCTTCTGTAGAGCTCCATTTCCCATGTGATCTGGTTGGTTCTCAGCCTCGTAGGGTTTGGGGAAGCCAGCATGATCAGATTTGGGTCCCTCCTGCAGGGAGTGTTGCTCTAATTACATTTTTAGAATTCCCTGCTGCAGGGAGATGTTGTTGCAATTGCATCATTGTGCTGGAGTTGACTTTATTTCCGTTATGCTTTATTATAATTGTTAATTTTTTTTCTTTTAACCCTCTTTAAGAAGAGTTGGAATTAAGTTGCTCAGAGTTGGCAATAACTGCAGGGGGAAAACAGGCCAGTAAATCCATCAGTCCATCACTCGGCCTACAAGGAAAAATAAACACTGCTGTTGCAACGTAGTGATCATGAGAACAATCTAGGAACAGAAACAAGAAAAGAAAGAAAACTGGAGGCAGGGATAAACTAGGGAGAACATAGGACACATATCCGTTACATAAAGTTGTAGCTTAATGGTAATAAGGAAACCTTCCGCAACTCAATGTCTTCCAGATGTGTTAAGATTGCACCTCCTAGAACTGGGCTAGGGACTGGGGCCAAAAGGCATCAGGACAGAAGGACAGCACTGCTGGATCAGGCTGAGTGCCATCTTCTCTCAGTGGACAAATAGATACCTGTGGGTTGCTTGAAAGATGGAGGGATGGAGACTTGATGATGATGTTATCCATTTAGTCTCTCCAACTCTTCCGATCTTGCACTATTTCTTTGAGTTCTTCTATGCTTTGGCTAGCGTCAGCTTTGATGGTGACCTGCCACCGTGTTCTTTGACAGCCTGGTTTCCTTTTACCACAAACTCTTCCAAACAGAGTTGCTTTCTCCGATGGAGACATATCTGCCTTCTCCCCCCATTGTTCCTAGTATTTGGAGGCAGGCTACTCTCAATTGGAGGTAACTGAGTGTTTGAAGCCTGTTCCAATCCCCTTTTCCATACTGTCTATGTTAGTGGCCATCAACACTAACATGGGAATGAATTCTTCACGTTAACGATGCACTTAGAGGAATGTCAGCCTTCCTAGATAAACTAGACAGGAAAGGAGCTAATTCTACTTTACTGTAAGGCCACATTAACAGAATTTTACAAATCTGAAAGTTCAGACTTCTCACTCCCACTTTTAACTGCTTGATCCATTAGGGTGGGTCCTTCCTAAATTTGTTCCTTCTTCAAAATTCTCTTCTCTGATTGTTTTCTGGCAGTATCTCTTCCCCTGATTCCCCAAGGTCATCTGCACATTTGATTACAGGGAAGAAGATGCCGAATTTGTGTAGACATTGGGACTGGACCAGTGGCTTTGTTCCCTGGCATGATTACTATGATGGGTTTTTTCCCCCCAGAGGTTTATCAGTCAAACAGATAATGCCAGGACTTGGTTAATAACCAGGCAAGATATTTTTGCTATTATGCTAAGAAGGCTGAATGATGATGATGATGGTGGTGGCGGTGATGGTGATGATGATGATAGAATTTCCCCTCAGTCTATACCCAAAGGGAAAGTGCTAATTGTTTCCATATGAAAAAAATGCTGTGGCCTTTGGCTATGTGGAGTGCTGAGTTGCATTTTCAAATCTTCTGCTCAGCTAGTATATTTATTTGTAAATGCACTCCAACATCGAGAAGTCCTTATCTAGTTACAACTGGGTGAAAACTGAGTCTCTGAAACTTCTCATGGTTCACGGAAGAAGGTTGAGTGGAATAATATTCCATATTTGCCTCTCTTCGCTGGCGAGACCGTGGCGGGATGCTTAAAAAAGGAGGCCTGTTCTCCAGCAGGCTGTGTTGCTCCCACAGTCAGAATTAAATTTGAAGGACTTAGAACTGGGGTGGGCAACCCTTAGTTGCCCACCTTTATGACCTGTGGACTTCAACTTCCAGCCATGGCTGGCTCAGGAATTCTGGGAGTTGACGTCCACAGGTCATAAAGGGGCCATAGTTGCCCACTCCTGACTTGGAAGGATGAGTAGCTTTGGTGAGGTTGCGGGTATCCATAATGGGTGTTTGAAGGTGAAGCCTACAGTAAGTAGGCCAGTAATAAGAATTGGACAGACTCTTGGCATATGTGTACAAGTAGTCCTCAACTTATGGCTGGTTTCTTAGCAACCGTTCTAAGTTACAACAGACCCCCCACCCCACCCGAAAGCTACTTATGATCTGGATTTGAAGTTCTACTGTGCCCTCCCCTCCCCTCCCCCTGTCTTCATGTAATCTCATTTGGGGTCATATTTATGGCCATTTGCAACATCCCATGGTCTCATAACCATGATTTACATCATTTTTGCCAGAAACCAGTGTTTACTGGACTGGAAGGGACCTTGGAGGTCTTCTAGTTCAACCCCTTGCTCAAGGCAGGAAACTTTATACCATTCTGGACAAATGGTTATGTATTTTTGAAAACCTGCAGTGAAGTAGGACTCACAACTCCAGGAAGGCAAGCCGTTTGATCGATTAATTCTCCCCCACTGTCAGCGAAGTTCTCTTTAGTTCTAGGCTGGATCTCCACAAATTGCTTCTTGCCCTGCCCTCGGGTGCTTTGGAGGATAAGTTGACCCCCTCTTCTCTGTGCTAGCCCCTCAAGTACTGGAAGACAATTCTCACATTCCTCTCCCTTATTCCTTCTCTCCGATAGGCTAGGCGTGCCTGGCTTTATCAACCGTTCATCGTATGATTTAGCCTCCAGCTCCCTTATCCTCTTGGTTTCTCTTCTCTGCACGCTTTCCAGAATCTCAGCATCTTTTTATTCTTAGCTTCTCGGTCTGGATTGCCTTGAAGGCTGGGCTTGGATGTCTCCTGTTTCTATTTATTTGGGGAGTGGGAGAGTTCCTCTTTCAGCCAACCCAACAGATTTTTGATTCACACCCCGCTTTCAATCGGGTCTCCCCAGCCCTCCTATGGTGGCAATGAATATTTCTCTCTGTAGTTAAAAGGCGCCTGAGAAGTAAAAGCAGCTTCGAACTGCCTGCTGGTACCTTCAATGCAGCCCTCTCTCCTTTCCATCAGCAAGGGGCCGGTGGCAAAGATCCAGGACAGTCTGTGCTTACATAAGATGGGGAGAGCCATAATTCTCTATGCAGCAACCTACGGGGGCCCTAACAGGGAAGGGAAGGTTTTCAGTCTGGAAAAAAAAAGGTACAAAGGAGCTGCGGATGAACAGAAAGCTCAGCTCATCTTAGACAGATGCAGCAAAAGAGGCTTGGTTGCTGTGACCTGATCAGGTGCTCAAACTGTCTGTTGCTATGGCAACGAAGAGGAGCAGAGAAAAAGATGCACAGCCGCCAGGCCCTTTCGGAAACCCGCATAGCTTCCCTCATGCTCTTAATAGGAATTGGGAAACGTTATTAAGAAGCCAGGACAGTGGCTTCTTTTTTACCCATATATGTTGTTGTTGTTAATTGCAAAATCGTGTCTGACCCATCGCGACCCCATGGACAACATTCCTCCAGGTCTTCCTGTCCTCTACCATCTTCTGGAGTCCATTTAAGTTCACGCCTCCTGCTTCAGTGACTCCATCCAGCCACCTCCTTCTCTGTTGTTCCCTTCTTCTCTTGCCCTCCATCTTTCCCAGCATTAGGCTCTTCTCCGGTGAGTCCTTCCTTCTCATTTGGTGGCCAAAGTACTTCAGTTTCAATTTCAGGATCTGGCCTTCTAAAGAGCAGTCAGGGTTGATCTCTTCTAGGACTGACCGGTTTGAATGCCTTGCAGTCCAAGGGACTCGCAGGAGTCTTCTCCAGCACCATAGTTCAAAGGCCTCAATTCTTTGTCGCATATATATATATATATTTATTTTTATTTCTGGTATCACCTTTATACCAACCTTTACAACCCATTCAGCATAGATTTTTTTTATTAGTTTTATAATATAAAATACAAAAATACAAAAGAAAAGAGTAGGAAAATAAAGGAGGGAGAAGGGAAGGGGAAAGTGTAGAGAAAATGGAAAAAAGGAAGAAAAGGCGTTGACTTTCAACTCCCTTTGGCACAGTAGAATTAGATAATAGCATCGAACTTCAACTTTTTATGTTTACGCAATAATACAAACTAGCCATTTCTATAACGACAAACCTATCTAATCAGTAAAACCCAAAATCAAAGTTTCATTTTTTCCCGCCTCAAGCACAAAGTCCAGAAGCGGTTTCCAAGTAGAAACAAAAGTAATTGTTTTGTTTTTTTCTTCAATTAAAGCAATCAACTTAGCCATCTCCACTAACGCCATCCACTTTTGCAGCCAAAAGAAGCCAGGACATTGTCTTCTAATGTCACAACCTAATTCCTTCCCCAACCCTTCTATCTGGGAGAAGACAGGACAATGTCTTCTCCTAAATAGAAATGTTGGAGAAGGAATTAGGTGAGAAGACTTACAGATCTTGACTCTGTAACCTCATTTGTTACAAAGATAATTAGGGGAACAACAAAGTTGAGTAGGGGACTGGAGGCTAAAATACAAGATGAATGGTTGTAGGACCTGGGTATGTCTAATCCAGAGGTAGGCAATCTTGGCTCTTTTATGATTCGTGGACTTCAACTCCCAGAATTCCTGAGCCAGCATGGCTCAGCTTGGAAACCTCTCCCTTTCCCCTCAGTATGGCTGGCTCAGGAATTCTGGGAGTTGAAGTCCACAAGTCATAAAAGAGCCAAGGTTGCCTACCGCTGGTCTAATCTAACAAAGAGAGGGACTAGGGATGACATGACAGCAGTCTTCCGGGATTTGAGGGACAATCATAGAGAAAAGGGGGTCAACCCATTCTCCAAAACACTGAGGGCAAGACAAGAAGTAATAGTTGGAAACTTGTCAAGGAGAGAAGCAACCTAGAACTAAGGAGAAATTTCTTGACCGCGAGAACAATTAGGCAGTAGAAGGGGGCTACCTCTGGAAATTGTGGATGCTTCATTGACTGGAGGTTTTAAAGAAGAGACTGGACAATCATTGGTCTGGAATTGTATAGGGTCTCCTGCTTGAGCAAGGGGTTGGACTAGAAGACCTCCAAGGTCCATACCAACTCAATTGATTTATAATCCGATTACCGGAACCTACAAAGGATTATGTGAGATATGAGGTTGGTTTGGAGACACATCTCTGAAGACCCATCTCCTCCCCAAGGGAGCTCATTCATCAATAAAATAACATAAGTGGGGTTTTTTCCCAATCTCTTGCAAACCTTCATTGGGTTTTGGCAACTTTTGGTGGGGGCTTACAAGAGAGTTGAAATTTTGCCCCGCCTCACATGAGACTTTGTCTGTTCTCATTCATGCCGGGTTTTGCACACTCGTTTCACTCACGATTATACAAGCTCTTGGGCAAGAACTGTCAATAGCCCCCGAAGCGTGACCACATTTTAAATCTTTCCGGCCCGCGACTGGGGAAAAGATGGCTGATACTTAAAAGGAGGAAATCATTTATGTGTGGTTGTTAAACATGAGACAATCGGTGTCAAAGGCAGAAAGTTGGATGGTGTTCTGAGGAAATGATCATTTTAGGGATCCTTGATCGGTGCAGTCTCTTCTGGACTTACAGAGCAATAGGAAAAAGAGCCGTTTAAATTTCCCATAATGCTTTTTTGAGACACAGTGAAGGTTGCCAAACCCTAATGGGGACATTTTAATTCTTTCCAGGGCTTCAAGAAACCCCATATTGGGCTCTGCAGAGGCTGCAGAACTAGTGTGGTCTTACAGATGTTTTATGGATTTTTTGGGATTTTGTTTACTGCCTAGAATTCAGGAGTTGGGTGGCTATAATAAATAAGAATAAATGTATAAACTATTTACAAAGGAATCTAGAACAGATATTAAAATTCCTGACTTATAACCACAATTGAGCCAAATATTTCTGTTGCTAAGCAAGGCAGTTGTTAAGTGGGTTTTGTCCCACCTTATGACCCTTTTTTTCAATAGCTGTTAAGTGAATCATGCACTTATTAAGCAAATCTGGCTTCTCCCATTGACTGCTTACCCGAAGCTGGCTGAGAAAATCAAAATTAGATTAGAATAGAATAGAATAGAGTAAAGTAGAGTAGAGTAGAATAGAAATAAGAATAGAAATAGAAATAGAATATAGAATAGAATATAGAATAGAATAGAATAGAATAGAATAGAATAGAATATAGAATAGAATAGAATAGAATAGAATAGAATAGAATAGAATAGAATAGAATAGAATAGTTGGATGGAGGTCCTGTGTGTCCCTTGGACTGCAAAGGTGACAAAGAAGCAAGTATCGTAGCATATAAAATCAGATGTATCTCTGGCAGGCAAAATCTCAAAATTCTGCCTTATTAATTTCAGCCATGTCATGCAATGAAAAGAAAAAAGCAGTTATGCTCAAAATAGTCAGAGATAAAAGGTAACGAAGCCACCCAAAAACATGATGGCTGGACACTATCAAAGCTGACACCAGTCAGAACATAAAACAACTGAAAGAAGCTGCCTAAGATCAGAATATGTGAGGGGAGCCTGGTCCATAATCAGTGAGAATTGGACATGGTAGAATAGAATAGAATAGAATAGAATAGAATAGAATAGAATCATTGCAGTTGTTAAGTTAGCAACACGGTTGTTAAGTGAATCTGGCTTCCCCATTGCTTGTAAGAAAGTCACAAAGTCACATGACCCCCAGGACACTACGGCTGTCATAAATATGAGTCAGCTGCCAAGCATCTGAATTTTGATCACATGACTACGGGGATGCTGCAACTGTCCTAAGTGTGAAAAACGATCATAAGTCACTTTTTTCAGTGCTGTTGTAACTTTGAATGGTCACTAAATGAACTGTTGTAAGTCGAGGATTACCTGTACTAGACTGAAGGCAGGAAGAATCAGTCTGAAAAGTCTGAACTGGCTTTGTTACAGTCCTGTACAGTCTGTGGAACTGATTAGGTTAACAGAACAACGGAGCTGAAAGGGATTTTGGAGATCTCCTATTCCAACCCGCTGCTCAAGCAGGAGACCCTGTACCATTTCAGACAAACGGCTGTCCAATCCAGTTGTCCCATCCACATTATGTGGCCTGAAGCCAAGGCAGAGTGGGGCAGTGGCTTCTTGTACTAAATCTTGCATTTTGGGGGTGAAAGCAAAAGGGAGAAGAATGGTACGCAGAAGAAGCAAGGAGTCTTCTGCTACCACTAGTACCCCAATAGAAAAGAAATGAAAATGGAAGTCAGAGTGGAATTCTGTAGAAGGGTATGAAGAAGATTCAGGAAGATGGATTGGATCTTGGGTCTTTGTGTAGGTATCTCAAAGGGTTTGGGTGGTGGCAACAGATGACTGGACTAGATCGGTCTTTGATCTGATTCAACATAGCTAGAGTTATATTCTGCTCTTCCTGGAAAGCCAGATGTTGCCCACTTCCAATCTGTGGTCCCTAGCATGCTATCTCCAAGGGAACAATAGCTTCCTATCCCAACTCAAATTCCCCAAAACAAATTCTAACCTAATTCAGATCTTGACCAGAAGATGAATCCAGGAAGCTGCTTAGTCAGATCATGAGCATTTTACACCAGAATGCTGAATTCTTGATTGGAGGTCAAAGAAAGCCCTCTACAAATAGCCCATGATGGTTAAGCCTTTTTTTTTATATTGACTCTGAACAAGGTCCAGATGAATTTCGCAAGTAATCCTTTCTTGGGGCTAGCATGGGTTGGAGAGATGTCAAATCCCAAGGTCCATTCGCTGCTGAACCCTGAGCCCTGAAGACAAAAAACAGGAAGCAACAGATAGAAACTAATCAAGGAGAGAACCAACCTAGAACTAAGGAGAAATTTCCTGACAGCTAGAACAATTAACCAATTGCCTTCAGACGTTGTGGGTGTTCCAACACTGGAGGTTTTTAAGATGAGATTGGATGGCTATTGGTCTGAAATGGTATAGAGTTTCCAGCTTGAGGAGGGAATTGGACTAGGTCCCTTCCAACTCTGTTATTCTGCTTTCAGAGGTCCTCCGTTTTGAGAGCTACAAGAGTCTCTGCAGAAGACGGATTTGCACAGTTTTCATGGCTTAAATTGTGGCTGAACTGCTGGGTTGCATGATTCTCCAAGGGCTGCTGGCAGTCATGGTAACTGTGAGGCCGACATCTCCATCATGTGTAGGTACCATTAAACACAAGGAACGACAGCTCCTGCAGCGGTCCCTTGGAGACTGTCAGGTTGAGGTCACAGTCTCCATAAATCAGCTGTTTTTTAAACCCTGAGGCAGAAGTTCCAAGTGGATGTGTCCTTCTGGAAAGTCCTGCTAGATGCTCTTGATCCCCTCATTGCTAAATAAGTTTAAAAGCAGTACGCACCAGCCGTGATAATTTCTCTGAATTCTCTCGTTGGTTGCAATCAAGCTGATATTTTTTTTTCATTCAGCATGAACGAAGCCTGTTTTGTTTTGTTTTAAAATAAAAGCAGGATCATTTTTCCAGCATCAAACTGTTACTGATCTCGTGTGTCAGGCTGGCCTTCCTTTGGTTTTGCCCCTGCTATTAGTGCTTTTTATAAAGGAGGTGTTACTCGGGGCTCCTGCTGAGATTGGTTCGTGATGGACTGTTTTTACAGCAAAACAGGCCCCCTTTGTGTAGAAAGACGCTCTGTCCCAATCATAGCTCTGATCTTTTGATCTTATGCTAAAACGCCTGATCGGATGCTGTTGTTTGTGGCGTGCTGGAAAAATACTATGTTTGAGGTAATCATAGCGGAGGTCTGCTGCTGCTTTTGCCAACTTGCTAGACAAATATTTTGCTCCCCCCCTGTACATAAATATTCTTCTGACCTGTTCTGAAAAGGTGCGGATGTTTCAGCTGTCATGTAAACAATGTTTTTTGCATTTTCCTGTCTGATGAACAAGTTATGCACATCATGAAGTGAGATGTGTATCTCCTTCTCCTCCTTCTCCACCATCTCTTCTTTTCATTTTTCTCCTCCACATTCTGCTTCTCCTTCTCCACCATCCCTTCTTCTCCTTCTCCTCTTCCTTCTGTTTTTCCTTCTTCACCATCCTTTCTTCTCCTCTACCAATTCTCCTTTCCACCACTTCTCCTTCTCCTTCTCCACCACCGTCTCCTTCTCCATTACCCCTTTTCCTTCTTCACCAACCCTTCTCCTCCTCCTCCTTCCCCCATATCCTTAAGGGTTGTTGTTCATGTTCCCTTTTTCAAGATCCTTACCTGCTAAGGATACGAAGGTCAAAAGAACTAGCTTGGATGTCACGTTGCGACTTTCTAATCAAAGAGAGTTTCATGGGGGTAGTGCAGGTGAAATTACACCTCTCCCAAACAGAGCGGCCCAACCTTTGTCAAAATGTCAAGGTAGAATATCATCTCTCAATTGTGAAGTCTCATTCTATAAAGGACGACAAAAACGCACTTATGCAAACAGAATCCAGCGGACAGAGAGGCAGAGTTTTGTGCCGAAAGAGAGGGGGGTGATTAATTTTGGGGGAATTTAATTTTATCTCTAACGAGAGCATCAGCAAATGGGTT
>NW_015387999.1:0-8876 GCF_001527695.2 Protobothrops mucrosquamatus | reverse complement strand
ACCTATTTCCCTGTGTTCATTCGCTGAGGGTCAGGTTACATCAGGAGGGATCATTTAGAATAGGTGTACAGTGAACTTCTTGAAAAGGCCTGGGTCATGCTGAAATTCAAAACAAGGCTGTCTGAAGCCCATCCAGAAAATGCCAGTGATGTAATTACAAACTGCCTGGCCAAAGACTTCAGCTTTTGGGTTGGGCAAAAAAGAGGTAAAAAACAGGCAAGCAAGCAGAGAGCTGGTTTATTGGTGACCTAAATAGTGCAAGGAAGATGTGTGGAAGGCATCAGGGTATCATTCCACTAACGATGTGTGGGGCCATTTAAGGCTCCATTAGCACGCTTGGCACACCTTCCTTTGGTTTTCCATTGGGTGTGCACCATCTACTTGCAACAGACGATGCCTCTGTGTTTCCCATCATCCTACACACAACCGAACAGGATTTTAAGGCCAGCCAAGGAATCTTGTTCAGAAGATTCAGAATTAAAATGCTGGATGGGATCAGCAGGAAAAGAAATGTTCCAAGCTTCGCTAGGACCAACATCTTAAACCAGCCTTCCCCATCCATTTGTCAGCAAGATTTGTTTGACTTATGCAAGTCCATCATCAGGCAGTTTTTTTTTTATTAAGCTTGATAACTAAATCAGGGACCCATCCCCCTCTCCTGTCGGTTTTTGTTAGAAAAGTAAAAGTGATTGGTTAAATTGATTGGAAACAGCTAAGTCCCCAAATCAACAAAGTTCAAATTTAAGTTTTAAAATGTTAAGTTCAGAAATGAGGAGGTGATAAGCCGCCTGGGAAAGCCAAGGGAAATCATCAAAACAATTGAAAAATGAAAATTAGAATATTTTGGTCATGTGATGCGACACCCAGAAAAATACGGCATACTCCATTTAATCCTCCAGGGAAAGATGGAAGGCAAACGAGGTCCAGGCAGAAGAAGAACATCGTGGCTTCAAAATCTAAGGGACTGGTTTGGACAAAACTCAGCAGCACTTTTTCGTGCGGCTGCTGATAAAAACAGGATCGCCAACATGATCGCCAATGTCCGATAACGGATATGGCATAAGAAGAAGAAGAAGGTCTACCTGATGGAATGGTGTCACTGGGATACTTCATGGAGGTCTCCCCAAGTATGGTCTAGCCCCATCTGGTCAGATGTTAGTGGCATGCTTTGTCAGATGGTTCTTCCAAAGATGCTTTTTCATGAGGCAATTGGACTTTGTTGGGGGGTTTTTTGAAGACGTTTTGCTTCTCATCCAAGAAGCTTCTTCAGCTCTGGGCTGATCCAAGAGCTGAAGAAGCTTCTTGGATGAGAAGCAAAATGTCTTCAAAGAAAAACAAGAAAGTCCACTTGCCTCCTGGACAAGCATCTTTGGAATAACTATGACCTGGAGGACTGAGAATCTCCATAGTTATTCTCGTTTTTCCCTATTCTTGTTTCTTCCTGTTCTTCAAATACTGTATTGGGACCAGGTGAACTGGGCAGAGTGGGGAATTAATTTCAAGACAGCTGAAGGAAACAAGTTTACTGGACTTACAATGACAGTTGAGTCCAAAATTTCCATTGCTAAGTGAGGCAGTTATTAAGTGAGTTTCACCCTAGTTTACAACCTTTTTTGCCACAGTTGTCAAATGAATTGCTGCAATTGTTAAGTAAATCCTGTGGCCTTTAACCTACCTGTACCAGGTTTGAATTTGTCTTTATTTGTTCCATTGGGGTCATCTGAAATAGCAATAGCAACACTTACAAAGTCAGCAATAGCAGTAGCAATAGCACTTAGCCCTCTCTAAGCATTTTACAGAATCAGCATTTCGCCCCCAACCATCTGGGTCCTCATTTTACCGACCTTGGAAGGATGGAAGGCTGAGTCAACCCTGAGCCAGTGAGAATCGAATTGCTGGCAGCTGACAGTCAGCAGAAGTAGCCTGCAATACTGCATCCTAACCACTGCGCCACCACAGCTCAGTGGTGTTGAGTCCTATTTTGCTTAGCCTTCATCCCCTTCTCTTTGGTGCCCCAGTCAGAATTTCAGATATCATTGTCATGTTTGATGATACTCAAGTCTGCTAGTGCTTTAAAGCTTTTGATGATAATCACGGTCAACAATGAAATAATGTTCTATTAGCATTTCTTCTTGGATATCCTCCGAACATCTTAAATCAAAGATGACCAAGACTGAGATGGTTGTCTTTTGGCCTGATTGTTTTCCTATCTTCTCTTGAGTTTTCCCCCTACTTATTTTCAGGGCTTCCAGATTGCCCCAGTTTCTGTTACCCACAACCTTGAAGGTTTGATCAACAGTACTTACTGTTTCTATAGTTAGGGACACTATTGTCACCTGATGAACATTCATAGGAGGTTGGTCTCTATGGACAGAGAAAACTGCAGTACTATTGGTGCATGTCTTGGTTATTTCACAGCTGGATTATTGTCATAGTCTTCTGTAGGTGTTCTCCATTCCTCTCTTCATCATCTGATCTTGGTCTAGAACACTTTCTGGAGCTTTATTAGAGGATGAATCATTAGCCAGACAGAGGCAGGTCAATAATTTTCACTGAAGATGGAACAGACAGGAAATTTCAAGAGGTCACCAGGCAAAAGATAAAGGAGAATTTGGGGAAATATTTCTCTGCTCAGAATCTTGGAATACCTATGGTCATGAAATGACTATAGAAAGTTTTGATCAGATGGAACACTACTGAGCATGACTTCGAGCTGTGACATGGAGTTGGCCCAGCACTGAAATTGAGGTAACCCAGCATTACATATCAAAGTGAACCAGAGTACAGCGGATTAGGGAGATAGTCTTGAAAAAGTATGTGGCAGCCATTACAAAAACATTAGCTTAGACGGAAATAAGGAAGGAAGTTCCTCAAGACTGGACTGTCTTGATTCTTTGGGGTAAAAGAGAAAGAGAAACAGTCAAGCTTTCAAGATTCTGTTATTATAGCCTACATCAATACATTTCTTGTGGGTTTGGTTTGCTGACCTTGTCTACCTCAAGGAGCTGACATGGAGGAAAGAGGAGTTTGAAGCCCCACCTTCTACTGCATTGGAGTTCATCTGGGGACTTCCCTGTACTCCTTTGTCTGTTGGCCAAAACCAAGAAGGGTCTTGGAGGATGTATGAACTGAATGAATGAATGAATAAATGAATGAATAAATGAATGAGAGGGTGAATATGAGACACTGTTTATATTGCTAAAATAAAGCTTTTGCGGTCTAGTGATGGCCACCTGATACGGCCAGGTGGTGTTCATTGATTTTCCTCTGGTGTTATATAAAAGATTCCTAATTCTATAGCAGAGGGCCAGCCTCTTGTAACTCATTCCATATTCGTCTCAAGTTTCACTGCCCTATTTGAGCCTCAGACTAGTTTAAACTATTGACATTTGTGTTTAGAGCTCTTCAGTTGCAAATGTCGATGGAGATTCTCGGTAATCCAAATCCTGGTTGTCCCAAAGGTACTTTTTCAAAAAGCAACTGGACTTTGTTTTTCCTTGAAGACGTTTCACTTCTCATCCAAGAAATCTCTTCAGTTCTGACTGAATGGTGCAGAATAGAAAGATTTAGATTCCTTGTCATCATCTGGTTGTTAGTACTCTTTCTCAGAGTCGTTGAAGCCACTTGGAGGTTTATCTGCGCCCTCAGGCTCACCTGAATAGTGCAAATCCAGTTGCAAACACCCAGATTGTCTATTCAATCTTGTCCATTCCTTACATCCCCTGAGAAGGATTTTTTTAAATTATTATTTCTTATTTCAGAGTTGTGGCATTCAAGTTCAAGCCTTTAAGGACTCTGGAATCAGGTCTTTGCTTTCTTTATTTCTGTGGAATATTGATGATCTTTAACTACTCTTATTGCAGGATATTACCTATCTGAAATTATTATGGATGTGTACATCTACCCTAATCCTGGACATTGTTTAACTGTATTATTGCGTTGGTTGTTTTAGTACTAATATTTGTTTACTGAGTTTTGAGCCAATATTATTGGATTGATTTGTAACTATGCTTTTTGGCAGTTTGTTTTGTACCAAACCTTGGTAAAGGTGTGTCACTGATGATAATGGTCATGATAAAGTAAAAAATCAGCAGGTTTAAATATTGTGGCAGAACTATGTCAGAGAAGAAGAAAATGTGGCAACATCAGGAGATAGTTGGCAAAGAATTGGAGAAGATCACAAAGTATCAAGATCTGATAACCAAAACTGAAAGATTATGGCATAAACTGGCTGTGCCATACCCAAAAACCTTGGATGGCACTTAGAAAATTTGTGCATTAACAAAATTTCCAACTGTCAATTGCAAAAGGCTTCTGGGATTTGCACATTGTATTATTGCTGATACCATACATTACAGTATTCTAGATTCTTGGGAAGAAGTCAGTGTGTATGAAGGCCATCACATTGTTCTGTGTGTAATAAGTCTAAGGCAGATTTTACTATGAATCATTTATAAGAAGCTCTAGTAAGCTTCTCTGTGATAGTCACAGAGTCGCCCCATATACATTTTATCTAGAAATCTTATCTAGAAATCATCTAAATCAGAGTTCCCCAACTTTTCCGGGTTGGTGGCCTGTAGGGAAAGGGAGGAACAGGCAAATTTATGCTCACGCATGCATCCGTGCATGTGCAAACGGAGCCACATGCACCCACATGCATGAGGAAATGGGGCTGCTAGCGCCCGTGTGATGCTCTTGGTGGTGCTATCACCCGTGCGCATGCGCTTACGGGGCCGCTAATGCCCACAAATGGGAGTGCGGGCACACACATGCACGCACTGGCCAGCCATTCCAGCGGCCCAGTGGCCAATAGGCCACGGACCGGTACTGGGCCACGGCCCACAGGTTGGGAACCCCTGATCTAAACCATCATGATTTTGTGATGAACTTCTGTAGAGAGGTGAAAAATTGGCTGTAGAAGAGAACATTGGTAGGAAGTCAATTTGGGGATCTTGTCCAGTTGGGCTACACTGTTGACTCTTCTTTCTTCTCTCTTTTTCTTTCTTCTGCTTCAGCTGCTCAGAGCTGATTGAGGCAATGTTAAAATCTCACACAATTAAATACATATAACTAAATAAACTGTCTTCCAAAATCCTCCTCCTCAGCACCACCAAAACCACTACCACCTTTTTAAAAACAGAACAAAACTAGCAATATCAGCCTTAGCAACTGCACATGGCCTGTAATAGCTCATGTTCATATGGGAGGCAGAAGCTGAGTTAAGCAGACAGGTGTTTTTTTCNCCAGTGTCAGCCGTGGGTCCAGGAGGACACCCAGATTGCGTACCCTTTCCGAGGGAGCCAGAGTTTCGCCCCCTATAGTCAGCGATGGAATCAGCTGACTATGCCGAGGCGCCGGCAGCCACAGCCACTCGGTCTTGGAAGGGTTGAGCCTGAGTCTGTTTCTCCCCATCCAGACCCTTACGGCCTCCAGGCATCGGGCTATCACGTCAAGGGCATCATTGGGGTGGCCTGGGGTGGAAATGTACAGCTGAGTATCATCAGCGTACTGATGGAAGTAGAGTTTCACCCTAGTTTACAACCTTTTTTGCCACAGTTGTCAAATGAATTGCTGCAATTGTTAAGTAAATCCTGTGGCCTTTAACCTACCTGTACCAGGTTTGAATTTGTCTTTATTTGTTCCATTGGGGTCATCTGAAATAGCAATAGCAACACTTACAAAGTCAGCAATAGCAGTAGCAATAGCACTTAGCCCTCTCTAAGCATTTTACAGAATCAGCATTTCGCCCCCAACCATCTGGGTCCTCATTTTACCGACCTTGGAAGGATGGAAGGCTGAGTCAACCCTGAGCCAGTGAGAATCGAACTGCTGGCAGCTGACAGTCAGCAGAAGTAGCCTGCAATACTGCATTCTAATCACTGCGCCACCACAGCTCAGTGGTGTTGAGTCCTATTTTGCTTAGCCTTCATCCCCTTCTCTTTGGTGCCCCAATCAGAATTTCAGATATCATTGTCATGTTTGATGATACTCAAGTCTGCTAGTGCTTTAAAGCTTTTGATGACAATCACGGTCAACAATGAAATAATGTTCTATTAGCATTTCTTCTTGGATATCCTCCGAACATCTTAAACCAAAGATGACTAAGACTGAGATGGTTGTCTTTTGGCCTGATTGTTTTTCCTATCCTCTCTTGAGTCTTCCCCCTACTTATCTTCAGGGCTTCCAGATTGCCCCAGTTTCTGTTACTCACAACCTTGAAGGTTTGATCAACAGTACTTACTGTTTCTATAGTTAGGGACACTATTGTCACCTGATGAACATTCATAGGAGGTTGGTCTCTGTGAACAGAGAAAACTGCAGTACTATTGGTGCATGTCTTGGTTATTTCACAGCTGGATTATTGTCATAGTCTTCTGTAGGTGTTCTCCATTCCTCTCTTCATCATCTGATCTTGGTCTAGAACAATTTCTGGAGCTTTATTAGAGGATGAATCATTAGCCAGACAGAGACAGGTCAATAATTTTCACTGAAGATGGAACAGACAGGAATATATGTGTAGTGTTATATCAAATTTCAAGAGGTCACCAGGCAAAAGATAAAGGAGAATTTGGGGAAATATTTCTCTGATCAGAATCTTGGAATCCCTATGGTCATGGAATGACTATAGAAAGTTTGGATCAGATGGAACACTAATGAGCATGACTTCGAGCTGTGACATGGAGTTGGCCCAGCACTGAAATTGAGGTAAACCAGCATTACATATCAAAGTGAACCAGAGTACAGCGGATTAGGGAGATAGTCTTGAAAAAGTATGTGGCAGCCACTACAAAAACATTAGCTTAGACAGAAGTAAGGAAAGAAGTTCCTCAAGACTGGACTGTCTTGATTCTTTGGGGTAAAAGAGAAAGAGAAACAGTCAAGCTTTCAAGATTCTGTTATTATAGCCTACATCAATAAATTTCTTGTGGGGTTGGTTTGCTGACCTTGTCTACCTCAAGGAGCTGACATGGAGGAAAGAGGAGTTTGAAGCCCCATCTTCCACTGCATTGGAGTTCATCTGGGGACTTCTCTGTACCCCTTTGTCTCTTGGCCAAAACCAAAGAAGGGTCTTGGAGGATGTATGATCTGAATGAACGAATGAATAAATGAATGAATAAATGAATGAGAGAGTGAATATGAGACACTGTTTATATTGCTAAAATAAAGCTTTTGCGGTCTAGTGATGGCCACCTGATACGGCCAGGTGGTGTTCATTGATTTTCCTCTGGTGTTATGTAAAAGATTCCTAATTCTATAGCAGAGGGCCAGCCTCTTGTAACGCATTCCATATTCTTCTCAAGTTTCACTGCCCTATTTGAGCCTCAGACTAGTTTAAACTATTGACATTTGTGTTTAGAGCTCTTCAGTTGCAAATGTCGATGGAGATTCTCGGTAATCCAAATCCTGGTTGTCCCAAAGCTCTTTGCTTTCTTTATTTCTGTGGCATATTGATGATCTTTAAAAGGGATTTAAAGACTGTTTCAACTACTCTTATCGCAGGATATTACTATCTGAAATTATTATGGATGTGTACATCTACCCTAATCCTGGACATTGTTTAACTGTATTATTACGTTGGCTGTTTTAGTACTAATATTTGTTTACTGAGTTTTGAGCCAATATTATTGGATTGATTTGTAACTATGCTTTTTGGCAGTTTATTTTGTACCAAACCTTGGTAAAGGTGTGTCACTGATGATGATAATGATGATGATAAAGTAAAAAATCAGCAGGTTTAAATATTGTGGCAGAACTATGTCAGAGAAGAAGAAAATGTGGCAACATCAGGAGATAGTTGAATAGAAGACAAAGAATTGGAGAAGATCACAAAGTATCAAGATCTGATAACCAAAACTGAAAGATTATGGCATAAACTGGCTGTGCCATACCCAAAAACCTTGGATGGCACTTAGAAAATTTGTGCATTAACAAAATTTCCATCTGTCAATTGCAAAAGGCTTCTGGGATTTGCACATTGTATTATTGCTGATACCATACATTACAGTATCCTAGATTCTTGGGAAGAAGTCAGTGTGTATGAAGGCCATCACATTGTTCTGTGTGTAATAAGTCTAAGGCAGATTTTACTATGAATCATTTATAAGAAGCTCTGTGATAGTCACAGAGTCGCCCCATATACATTTTATCTAGAACTCTTATCTAGAAATCATCTAAATCAGAGGTCCCCAAGCTTTCCGGGTTGGCGGTCCGGAGGGAAAGGGAGGAACAGGCAAATTTATGCTCACGCATGCGTCCGCGCATGTGCGAATGGAGCCACATGCACCCACATGCATGAGGAAATGGGGCCGCTAGCGCCCATGTGATGCTCTTGGTGGCGCTAGCACCCACGCACATGTGCATACGGGGCCGCTAGTGCTCGCAAACGGGAGTGCGGGCACACACATGCACGCACTGGCCAGCCATTCCAGCGGCCCAGTGGCCAATAGGCCACGGACCGGTACTGGGCCATGGCCCACAGGTTGGGAACCCCTGATCTAAATCATCATGATTTTGTGATGAACTTCTGTAGAGAGGTGAAAAATTGGCTGCAGAAGAGAACATTGGTAGGAAGTCAATTTGGGGATCTTGTCCAGTTGGGCTACACCGTTGATTCTTCTTTCTTCTCTCTTTTTCTTTCTTCTGCTTTAGCTGCTCAGAGCTGTTTGAGGCAATGTTGAAATCTCACACAATTAAATACATATAACTAAATAAACTGTCTTCCAAAATCCTCCTCCTCAGCACCACCAAAACCACTACCACCTTTTTAAAAACAGAACAAAACTAGCAATATCAGCCTTAGCAACTGCACATGGCCTGTAATAGCTCATGTTCATATGGGAGGCAGAAGCTGAGTTAAGCAGACAGGTGTTTTTTTC
>NW_015387998.1:246031-264554 GCF_001527695.2 Protobothrops mucrosquamatus | reverse complement strand
CCACCCCAAAGCCTCGAATGATCTCTCCCAGCGGCTTCACATAAATATTGAACAGTAGGGGCGAGAGGACCGACCCCTGAGGCACCCCACAAGTTAGGGGCCTAGGAGTCGACCTCTGTCCCCCTGCCAATACCGACTGCGTCCGGTCGGTGAGGAAGGAGGAGAACCACTGCATAACAGTGCCTCCCACTCCTAACTCGCCGAGACGCCGCAGCATGATACCATGGTCCACAGTATCAAAAGCCGCTGAGAGGTCCAAAAGTACAAGGACAGAGGAATAACCCCTGTCCCGGGCCCTCCAGAGATCATTTACCAACGTGACCAATGCCGTTTCCGTGCTGCCCAAAGGCCGCTTCTACTAAAATTTAGTTAAAACCAATTTAAAATACCCCTAGGCCAGTCCTGGGATCTTTTTTTCCCCCTCTGCATTCCCCACTTGATCTAGTCTATTTGTCAACTCTCTTTCTTTTGCTGTCTTCTTTCCACAGACAAAGTTTGGCTCCATTCTGTTGAGTTTTCAGAGTCATTCTGTTGATGGAGAGTCCCAAGCCTCTCTACCTAATGTCCTCCCAACAGTTTGTTGGGTTAAAAATAAGAGAATAGTGGTACCGGATTTTATGATTAACACAATCATACCTTGGTGATCTTGGCCTATATTTAAAAATATATCACCTTAATTTCATCAGGACTCTGCAATCAAAACTAGGAACATCCTTTCAATATTAAAAAGATTTGTTTATAAACAAAAACTGAATAATTAAAACCCTTATTTTAAGTCAAGGAGCAAGGCAAGGAAAGTGGCATTCCTAGAAACATTTAGGACTTATCACAGATGTAATCTGATTTTAAAAAATCCTGCAAACACACAAAAAATGTCTTTGCCAATGATAATAGTGAAACAGAAAAGTCTCTAGTGGTACCAATTATTCCACTTTCCAGGTATCTGGAAACATATCTGTTTCCAAGACACATACTGAGTATTCCAGAGCTTGGAGAGGCCCAAAGGTAAAAGCTTTGGCATGGTTCGGAATAAGCCATGAAGATTTCACCATATCCTGACATCTAATTATTGGAATCTTTCTGTGCATTCCACATTATTAATTATGAGCAGAAATCAAGTAAATTCAAACTATAAACAAAGAACCTTCAATCCAAATTTGTTGTGATAAAACCTTATACCAACATATTCTGATTTGATGTTTATAAATAGCAATTTGTGGTTGACTTTTGTTGTTCAGGCTTGAAATATTGAGCAACTCAGTCTCCCCAAGGAACATTTTATTTTTCTATAATAAGCAGCATCTATCTGACCTGCAATCATGGGCTGTTGTGCAGAAAATAATAATGGGGATAGCTGGACAAAATGTTTAGCTAAGTTACATAAAATTACATAAAATCTATTACATAAAATCAGTAGGTCATAGAAACCCAAACGAGGCATGGGGAATAAATGATTCTAGGTTCAATACCTAGTATCTTAAAGGTTTGTTGTTTAAAACAAACTAATCACCCAGGTGATGAAGAGCAAACTCACGTATTTTAATAAAATAACTGATCTGAAACAAAATAATTATTTTTACAGCAATATACAATCTGCATAATATTTTGGTTAATATAAAACAGAAACAGAGGGGTGAAATTTCAAGAAAGTTGTGATGTCTCACTGAAACATAATTTGTCATGAATATACTTGTCTCATTTTGAAGACTGAAAAAGATTTGCAGATACTATTATATTTTACTGAAATAAGATTTCTGACACATTTTTCTCAAGGATCTCTTCCTACAGTTTTATGATGACAAGTAAGCTCACATGCTTCAATCAGAATAAAAATATACTGTTCAGTTTAGAAAAGCAGAGTAATTTAATATTTTTTTTAAAAAAAGCATATGTTTAATGCCACACCCACCTTCTGCTCCCAGAGACAAATCATCTTCAAAACTTCCTCCATTCCTCACCAGCATGCCTAAAACAGATACCAGTTTGACAAAATCAAAATCTATTTTGGTTATTTTCTAGCAGTACTGTCAATTGCAAATTAAAATACTAAACATATTTTAGAATATCTATTTATTTGCATCTCATCTGTCCTTTGTAGCATTTCCTTCTTTCCTCATCACAACAGCCCTGTGAAATAGTTGATTGACCCCAAACTATGTTAAAATTCCATGGCTTAAAATAGGCTTAAAGCTGGTTCTTGTTCTAATCCCTAAACCACTTACACTAGCAAATTGTACCAAGTTGTAATGGCGTTTACAGACTTATCACAGTCTATTAAGCCTCAAGCTGTTAGCACTGGCAGTTTTGAACAAAAAAAATGACAAATCTTATAAGACATCAAGGCAACCTCCAAAGATATTGTCAAGCTACAAAGAAAAGAAAAAAAAGAGATCAATTTCCTATCTGCGAATGCCACGTAACTTAGTACTTCTGAGTCACATGAAACATGGCACAAAGCTTTAACCTTTTGAAACTGCTTACCAAAAGTTTCAAGCCTAAGCGTTATCTGGGAACCAACATTCCCTTTCATCCCTGGAAAAATGAAATGAAGGAACTCCAGCTATTGCAGAGGCTTCTTCTCAGCTCTGTCACTACCTGCACATTCTTGTCGTACTTTGAACTTTTGCATTCTGGTTTGTGCAGGTGGTAACTTTTCAGGTGTGGTGAGTTCAGTCAGAGCCAGTCGAGAAAGAGTGTACTGAAAGGCTGACCTACTTCACAGTATGCTTCTTTCTTGCTCTCTCCTTCCAGCAGGCTTACCTACACGAGAGTCTCACTTAGCTTTAGCACTAGGGAGATGTGAATACTGCGAGTACTTAACCCTGAACACCCCATTCCTATTTCAGAAGCCCTGCTGGGAGATCAGGGACCAGTGGTTCTTTTCACAACATCCAAATGGGTTCAATTCAAACTGCATTTTGGTGAGTTATTATTTTTGTACTTTCCGTCTAACAAGAAAACAGAGAAAGTCAGAAAGTGCCAGACATTTACCTTTTAACGTTGGGTTGCTCTGCTCATCCAAGGAAGCTCCCAATGGTGTTCTAAAACCACAAAAGAGATTAAAATGTGCATGACTCCTTTAAAACTTGCTTCTTCACATCCTTCCTTAAAAAGCTGACTTTTTCACATCCGCCAACTCCTCTTCCTGAAATTGTGCATGCACGCGTACATACAACTTACAAAGTCCACTCTGAGAAAACTGAGTCTCTGTACAGATACTAGTCGCAAAAGCCAACTAAGTCCTGCCTATAAGAAGTACAAGAAGTGAACTTTGTTAGATCTCATTTCCAAATAAGCATGAGCAAGATTGCACAAGTTGACTTAAGTGTGGGCTAGCACAACAACGTAAAGGTGAAGAATTAGTCATGTTTTTAAATGCCTTAATGATTCAGAGAGAAAATACAGCAATTGAAAAATTTTTCATATTTTAAAACACTTTTCTGTCATATTCCTATATCCAATTCAGAAAGAGTGGGCAAAATGAGCATACTTTAGACGTAAAATGGACCCACTCACCCACATAGCCCTATGTTGCCACAATTTGAAAAAGATTTGTCATTTTATTATATTCTGCCATTCAATTTAGACTACAATTATAAATCACCGCCGTAGTAAACAACAAGCATCTAGTGGAGCTTATTTCTAGAGACACACCAAGTGGATCATAATGTTGTACTATGAACCCTTTGTAGGCTTGCCAACAGCCAAATCAATGAGCATGGAGTTTCTGAAAGTCACTAAAGCAGTAATACAGATGTGAACCCTGAAGATATGATAGTCTGCTTATCTGTTTACCCTCTGCCCCAATTATGGCAAACGGACTTTATCTTGCCAAACAATGAAAGCAGGGGAGGAAACTTTGGAGCCCACTGGCCAGAGAATCACGGGTTCTCCCTTCTCCCATGCCTTCAATATTTACAACAGACATGTCAAACACAAGGCCCGGGGGCCGAATGCGGCCCGCGAAGTGGTTTCATGTGGCCCGCGAAGCCATCCTGGAAACAGTGAGGGAACGGCCCTGCTGCCTTGGCCCTGGCCCAGACTGGCCAGGAGCAATGTACAATTTTGTGGTGGCCATCTATGCTGAAACGCATTCAGTCTTAACTCCACAAGGCCGTCTAGAAACAGCGAGGAACCAGCCCCTGCCCTGTCGGCTCCGCCCCCTGGGTGCATGCTGGGGAGGTGTCACCCTTTGTGAGGAATGAGGAAATGGACCATGCCTTGGCGCTTGCCCCAGTCCCACCCCCTTCTACCAGAGACCCTCAGATCTGTCCCACTCCTGCCCAGGCCCCACAGGCACCCTTGACGCGAACGATGTAGAGCTGGCCATGCCCACCCAGTAGGCCACACCCACTCCATCCACACCCACCCAGTAAGCCGCACCCACCCTGGCCACACACCCCCCCCTGAGGGCAACCACAATGCTGATGTGGCCCTCAATGAAATTGAGTTTGACACCCCTGATTTACAACCATGAACCAAGTCACAAAGAGCCTCAGTAGAAGATGTAATGAGGAAGCAATTGGAAGGAATGACGGAACAATGGAAGAAGAAACTGATGCTACATTCTCCTGCATTGCTACTCCCTAATCAATCATAGCAGCACTGTTGCTGCCAGCCTACTCTTCCTTTCATTAGTCAGAGAAGGCATATTTTCCCAGTGACTACAGATGATCAAGGTCCTTTATGGTCCTTGGGCCCACTACTGTAAAAGGGAAGAAGTACCCATCCTTCTTCCTTTTCTCTGCCCAACCTCAGTGTGGCAGAATGGGATGGGAGCCAGGCACCTAAGCGCTTTCACCACTGAAAGACCCATCTGAAAATTCATAGTGTCCCAACAACTCTGTCCATATGTTGTTTTTTGTGTTACAGTACAATGTGTATTGGGAGGAACAAATACAACAACTGTGTCCCATCTGTTCCCCTGTGGCAGCTTTTAAAGAAGAGGCCTTATTTCCAGGTCAACATTGGTTGATAACTCTAGGACTTCAACAGCACTGCCAGCTAAGGAAAACAGAAAACCAGCTCAGCCAGGCCTGCTCTAATCCCATCAACAGATGCCTGCTGCACAGAATTTAGCAGGTGGATCTGTTTACCTCAGTGCTGTGAAAAGTTTCACCTGCTGGTATGGAGAAATCAAGTGAAAGTATTCACACAGCCCAGGCAAACAAGGCCAAGTCTCACCATCTGCACACTAAACTGCATAAAGGCAGAGATACTGCCGCCAGTGAATCAATTGGCAACTCAGCTCTCCAATAAAAAAGACCCACAGAATCATCTTGGATTTGTTTTTACATGTGTACACATTAAATCCTTTAGTATATGGCACATCATACAAGTCAAAAAACAATTTAAAGCAGTGTTTCTCAACCTTGACAATTTTAAGGCATGTGGACTTCAACTCCCAGAATTCCACAGCCAGCAATGCTGGCTGTGGAATTCTGGGAGTTGAAGTCCACATGCCTTAAAATTGTCAAGGTTGAGAAACACTGTTTTAAAGTAAAATAATCTTTTAATTATTACCATGGTGGTTAAATCACATGATTTACTACCCATTTTAGTAGGTTATTTAGGTTGCAATGCTGAACATATTTACCTAGAAGGAAACCCTTGAGTAGGCACATAAGACTGTCACCCATAGAGCTGTTTACCTATTTTCTCCAAAGATCGTAACAGCCATTTCGTGCGATTATTTCTAAGGCCATACAAATAAATCGGTCAGGCAGCTGATGAGATGACTTTCCCTGCCAAAGTCATTCAGGAAGAGAAGCATGGGGGAGAAACCATAAATTGCTTTCCTAATGTTGTTCTGTTAACACTTTTGCAAATAAAACTGGAGTGGCATGGAAAAACCTCCCTAGATTTGAACTGCATTTATTTTGAGTTTCGCCAAGTGTGGAATATAATAGATACAGTGATTATAAAGTAGTAATACATTTGTTAATATGCAGATGATTATTTTTTATTCTTTATATGCATTTCCCTAAAGTAAGAGACATGTAAGTCACTGTGATCTTTGTTTTAAGAAGCAAGTGAATGCTTCTTTATCTCATAATGCTATGCTAACTTAATGCCAAAGGCTTATTTCAATCATTACTTAAATGTAGCCTTATGGCTATGCAATCCAAAGCTTTTTAAAATGTCTCCATCCTTATCCCTTATTCACTGCTCTGCATAATATTCAGCTTGCTGAGTTTTGAAAATTTAAATTTCCTGCTACTCTGCATCAAATACTTCAAAATCATATGTTAAAGACATTATCTTCTTAAGCACAACATGGACAACTTTGTTTTTTTAGACTGTTTTTTGTTTTCAGCTTATTTCTGATTCATAGCCTTTACTTATAGTTGAAGTAAAATAGTACAACCATCACTGACAAATCAAATCAAATCCCTTACTAGGCCAGTGACCCAGACTAAATAAAAGTAAATAAAACCAACAGAGTAGAGATATAAAATAGAGCATACAAGATAAAGAAAATACAAAAAGATGCTTGCACTATTTTGCTATCAGCAAAATGCGAGTTTTACAAGCTGCAAAAACAAATTCTACAACTGCAAGAGTTAATAATAAATTTCACATAACATTATTCAGTCCATCCTGGAAATGGACTTAGAAGAGGAGTTAAAGCTTTTTGTATATGTCTCAACAGAAATTGCAATATAACAGTATATTAATTCATGTTTCAATATTACTATCTTCACCAGGGCAGAACTTTTCCATAAATGGAATTTTACTTCAAATCTTTTATTGCCCTCTGTTTAAATGCTTTATTGATCTACAGTAGCATACCAGTCAAAGAGAATATTATTTCAGAATAATATTCAGAATAGTATTCCACAGAATAATATTCAGAATAGTATTCCACAGAAATAGAACAAGCATGTGTCAACTCCAAAATGTCCATTGCAGCTGAAATTTTGATCTGACTTCCAGTTTGTCTAATATCCTTCTAAAAGAGCAAGAGAACTTTGGCCCACAATTCTTATGACCATTGACTAGTGGCTTCACAGACGGGAGTTGAGATCCAGCAACATTTGGAAGTCAATAGGTCCCATATCTGCTATTTAGGGGCTCTAGGTATTGATGAACAGCATCAAAGTTGCAAGAAACGAGAATCTTTCTTAAGACATGAGAAAATTAACACGCATATTAACTTTAGCATAAATTTGAAAATCCAAAGCTCATATTTGAAAATAAGACCCTGGGCAGAATTTCTCACTGTATCCTAGTAACCTCTGTAGAACTTTCTGACGGCTGGCATGTTGTCAAAGTCCTTAAAGAAGCCGTGATGCCATATTGATTACTGGGTTGAGTGAAGTATAATAGTAACAAAGCAGTACAAGTCAATATTATACTAATGGTCATACAGGGAAGGCATGCAATATGAAAAGGAGATTAAGCTGATTACTAAAGGTCTGTTTCTCCCCTTAATTAGAATAGGAAGTTGTCATATTTTGCCCTTGTTCATTCATTGCATCGCACAGGGATAGGCAATCTACTACCTCTGCAATATTATTGAACCAGTTCCAACATCTTCAATTAGCACAGCCAATAATTTGGCATGTGAGAATTGTGGTTTCAAGATCACCAATTGTCTACCTTCCACTGAGATGTGAAAACATGTAAGTTCTAAATGAGATAAACCTGAGAAACAGGACAAGAATTTGCTGACTGGGATTAAGTTATTCATGTTGTTACGTTCCAGTGAAATCAGTGGGATTTGAATGCAATGAATTCAGCTACTAGGTATTTTAGTAACACTAACCCAGAAAATAGCTAGACTACTGCGTTTTGTTGTGGCCTTTCCTTTTATTCCTCATTTTAAGGGGACATTGACCACAAACACTGAAGCAACTACAGTAATGTTTTAAACCCATCCCCTCCTTTTCAATGTGGACAGGGAGTATCAAACCAAGGCACTTTAGCCAGGGAAAGGAGTGTCAAACCCCTGAAAATTGCTATCTGATGAAACTCTTTGAGTATTTGTATGTCAATGAAAGAAGACTCAGTGGAGGGGGGGGGGGAAAGGATTTTTATTAAAGGCTTTCAAGCAACAGCCTTTCCAACCCAGAATTTAAACAAAGACACTTATTGTTTACACCACTGGCTTTTAATGGTTCTTTTAAAATTCTTCCCATTCTCTTTCCTTAATGGCCACTCCAGAGTTTCTCCAGATCCTTCCTAGGCAGTTACCAATGATACATGGTGCAGGCTGGTAGCAAAATGGTAAGTGAACTGTTAATCCTCTTGAGTGGATTAACAGCTACCAGCAAAACTGCTCTGTCAAACAGCCTCCCTATGTACTTCCTATGGGGGGAGGAGTGTAATTTATCCCACTACAGTGAAAGCAGTGAAAGAGAGAACCTGTGTTTGAACACAGGCAATTTATGTACATAAAAAGCCCTCAGAGGGTCCAACTGGACAAGTGAAATATTTAGAAATGAATTACTTTACAAGTCAACTGAGCTCCTTTGGAAGTGAATTATTCGGCTGAAAAGGAAGGCTGATTCTGGAGGAGGAAAAGTGGATATCTTGGTTATTTTGCACTTGTTTAAAAAACTTGTTCTACAGATGGGGGGGAGGAGGGAGATCTTTCCTTTGCACTTAGCAAAGCAGGCACCCAGAAGTGGAATGCAGAGAAAGATGATTATTATAAAACCAGAAGCACAGAAGGAACTGGGAAACTGTCTTCACATAGCGGCAGAACCAATTTCATGTTTTATTGTAATGTTCTAGCTAGCATAATTGCTGCNAGCCTGCCTCTTCCTTTAAGAATACCCCAAATATCCAACATTCTACTGCTCTTGTTTTTCTTAAATTCACTTTGGTTGCAATGCACAATAGCAGCTTTTCACTGTCAGCCTCATGATCCCTTCCAAACCCCACAACTGCTTCTTTTCTAAAAGCACCCCACCTAGTTCTATTTACCACCCTGAACTTCTGCTTTTTTTTTTAGCTCAGCAGAGAATTTTAGTTTGAAATAAATTAAATATACAAAGCGCAAAAGGAATGGCAATTTAACAGCGTCACTTATTTCCTCAGCTGAAGAGTAGAGCTTTTTCCTTCCAGATGTTTTGGACTGCTGCTTGCTAAAGCACAATAGGAAATGTCTGTGGACCAGATCAATCAGAAGTTGCAGAAGGCAAGAGAAACATTGCGAGTATGGTATGATTCAGATATGTAAGTAGAGCCAGAATTTTCTGTCTCTTGACAGGATCTGCATTATGATTATGGAGGTGAAAAGTGAACCATGTCACTCAGAATTAAAGAAAAATCCAAGACTAACAATGCAACTTATTGGGAAGGAAAAAATAGCTCCTCACATCTGTGTCTCATCAGCTTATAGTCTTGATGACAAACTATTAAAATGAATTATGTTCATATAGAAAGATCAACTTCATGTTAAACATAACTCCAAAGCAAAAAAAAAAGTATGAATTTTTACCAGATATCCATTTGTTCACTGTTTTGATGCAGTTGATTAGCTGAAAAAAGGGAGGGGAAAGAAGGAGAAAATGAACTCGAATCTGTACATTACAAATTACAGAAACAAAGATGCTTAGTAATCATTAACAGAAACAACAGGCAATTCAATCACTTTGATTTTATAAATGGTATTTTGAATGCATGTACCTGCAAACTATTTTTACAATGAATTGTTGGATAAATCTCAATTGGCTGGATTCATGCAATATGTTAAGTCACAGACCATGGTTACAAATCACAAAGGATCGGTTTACACAAGATGCCCAGCCAAACTCACATAAATGGCATTGGGACCTAGTGTACTGGATGAACTATCTATAAAAAAGGGCCTAGAATAAGTATGTGAACATTAGGTGAACCTCTTTCATTCTATGCCTGAAATAATAACCTACCATTAGAATTTCTATCAAGTCTCTTGTATAAATATTTATGAGGCAAAGAAGAACACAAGAGAATTCTCTTCATTCCTTTACCACCAGTGTCCACAGGAGACATCTGTATTTTTCTCTGTAGAATAAAAATATCTCTATATGCGTGTTGTTGCTCTTGCCCTAAATTGCACTTCTCCATGGTTTATGCTTATATATGCAATGGATAGGCCAGGGAAGGATACATGCAGTTCTGGATTACACCATTGGGGGGGAGATGGAGAGTACTACAATGGAGCAATCGTAACATTTTTCTAGGCTGCTGCCCAAAGGGATTCAATGGGATCTTTTTTTTTCCTCTCTGCATTCCCCACTTGATCTAATCTATTTGTCAACTCTCTTTCTTTTGCTGCCTTCTTTCCACAGACAAAGTTTGGCCCCATTCTGTTGAGTTTTCAGAGTCATTCTGTTGATGGAGAGTCCCAAGCCTCTCTACCTAATGTCCTCCCAACAGTTTGTTGGGTTAAAAATAAGAGAATAGTGGTACCTGATTTTATGATTAACACAATCATACCTTGGTGATCTTGGCCTATATTTAAAAATAGATCACCTTAATTTCATCAGGACTCTGCAATCAAAACTAGGAACATCCTTTCAATACTAAAAAGATTTGTTTATAAACAAAAACTGAATAATTAAAACCCTTATTTTAAGTCAAGGAGCAAGGCAAGGAAAGTGGCATTCCTAGAAACATTTAGGACTTATCACAGATGTAATTTGATTTTAAAAAATCCTGCAAACACACAAAAAATGTCTTTGCCAATGATAATAGTGAAACAGAAAAGTCTCTAGTGGTACCAATTATTCCACTTTCCAGGTATCTGGAAACATATCTGTTTCCAAGACACATACTGAGTATTCCAGAGCTTGGAGAGGCACAAAGGTAAAAGCTTTGGCATGGTTCGGAATAAGCCATGAAGATTTCACCATATCCTGACATCTAATTCTTGGAATCTTTCTGTGCATTCCACATGATTAATTATGAGCAGAAATCAAGTAAATTCAAACAATAAACAAAGAACCCTCAATCCAAATTTGTTGTGATAAAACCTTATACCAACATATTCTGATTTGATGTTTATAAATAGCAATTTGTGGTTGACTTTTGTTGTTCAGGCTTGAAATATTGAGCAACTCAGTCTCCCCAAGGAACATTTTATTTTTCTATAATAAGCAGCATGTATCCAACCTGCAATCATGGGCTGTTGTGCAGAAAATAATAATGGGGATAGCTGGACAAAATGTTTAGCTAAGTTATATCCTGATTGTCTATTACATAAAATCAGTAGGTCATAGAAACCCAAACGAGGCATGGGGAATAAATGATTCTAGGTTCAATACCTAGTATCTTGAAGGTCTGTTTAAAACAAACAAATCACCCAGGTGATGAAGAGCAAACTCACGTATTTTAATAAAATACCGTAACTGATCTGAAACAAAATAATTATTTTTACAGCAATATACTTGACTCCAAAAACAATCTGCATAATATTTTGGTTAATATAAAACAGAAACAGAGGGGTGAAATTTCAAGAAAGTTGTGATGTCTCACTGAAACATAATTTGTCATGAATATACTTGTCTCATTTTGAAGACTGAAAAAGATTTGCAGATACTATTATATTTTACTGAAATAAGATTTCTGACACATTTTTCTCAAGGATCTCTTCCTACAGTTTTATGGTGACAAGTAAGCTCACATGCTTCAATTAGAATAAAAATATACTGTTCAGTTTAGAAAAGCAGAGTAGTTTAATTTTTTTTTTTTTAAAAAAGCATATGCTTAATGCCACACCCACCTTCTGCTCCCAGAGACAAATCATCTTCAAAACTTCCTCCATTCCTCACCAGCATGCCTAAAACAGATACCAGTTTGACAAAATCAAAATCTATTTTGGTTATTTTCTAGCAGTACTGTCAATTGCAAATTAAAATACTAAACATATTTTAGAATATCTATTTATTTGCATCTCATCTGTCCTTTGTAGCATTTCCTTCTTTCCTCATCACAACAGCCCTGTGAAATAGTTGATTGACCCAAACTATGTTAAAATTCCATGGCTTAAAATGGGCTTAATGCTGGTTCTTGTTCTAATCCCTAAACCACTTACACTAGCAAATTGTACCAAGTTGTAATGGCGTTTACAGACTTATCACAGTCTATTAAGCCTCAAGCTGTTAGCACTGGCAGTTTTGAACAAAAAAAATGACAAATCTTATAAGACATCAAGGCAACCTCCAAAGATATTGTCAAGCTACAAAGAAAAGAAAAAAAAGAGATCAATTTCCTATCTGCGAATGCCACGTAACTTAGTACTTCTGAGTCACATGAAACATGGCACAAAGCTTTAACCTTTTGAAACTGCTTACCAAAAGTTTCAAGCCTAAGCGTTATCTGGGAACCAACATTCCCTTTCATCCCTGGAAAAATGAAATGAAGGAACTCCAGCTATTGCAGAGGCTTCTTCTCGACTCTGTCACTACCTGCACATTCTTGTCGTACTTTGAACTTTTGCATTCTGGTTTGTGCAGGTGGTAACTTTTCAGGTGTGGTGAGTTCAGTCAGAGCCAGTCGAGAAAGAGTGTACTGAAAGGCTGACCTACTTCACAGTATGCTTCTTTCTTGCTCTCTCCTTCCAGCAGGCTTACCTACACGAGAGTCTCACTTAGCTTTAGCACTAGGGAGACATGAATACTGTGAGTACTTAACCCTGAACACCCCATTCCTATTTCAGAAGCCCTGCTGGGAGATCAGGGACCCGTGGTTCTTTTCACAACATCCAAATGGCTTCAATTCAAACTGCATTTTGGTGAGTTATTATTTTTGTACTTTCCGTCTAACAAGAAAACAGAGAAAGTCAGAAAGTGCCAGACATTTACCTTTTAACGTTGGGTTGCTCTGCTCATCCAAGGAAGCTCCCAATGGTGTTCTAAAACCACAAAATAGATTAAAATGTGCATGACTCCTTTAAAACTTGCTTCTTCACATCCTTCCTTAAAAAGCTGACTTTTTCACATCCGCCAACTCCTCTTCCTGAAATTGTGCATGCACGCGTACATACAACTTACAAAGTCCACTCTGAGAAAACTGAGTCTCTGTACAGATACTAGTTGCAAAAGCCAACTAAGTCCTGCCTATAAGAAGTACAAGAAGTGAACTCTGTTAGATCTCATTTCCAAATAAGCATAAGCAAGATTGCACAAGTTGACTTAAGTGTGGGCTAGCACAACAACGTAAAGGTGAAGAATTAGTCATGTTTTTAAATGCCTTAATGATTCAGAGAGAAAATACAGCAATTGAAAAAATTTTCATATTTTAAAACACTTTTCTGTCATATTCCTATATCCAATTCAGAAAGAGTGGGCAAAATGAGCATACTTTAGACGTAAAATGGACCCACTCACCCACATAGCCCTATGTTGCCACAATTTGAAAAAGATTTGTCATTTTATTATATTCTGCCATTCAATTTAGACTACAATTATAAATCACCGCCGTAGTAAACAACAAGCATCTAGTGGAGCTTATTTCTAGAGACATACCAAGTGGATCATAATGTTGTACTATGAACCCTTTGTAGGCTTGCCAACAGCCAAATCAATGAGCATGGAGTTTCTGAAAGTCACTAAAGCAGTAATACAGATGTGAACCCTGAAGATATTATAGTCTGCTTATCTGTTTACCCTCTGCCCCAATTATGGCAAACGGACTTTATCTTGCCAAACAATGAAAGCAGGGGAGGAATCTTTGGAGCCCACTGGCCAGAGAACCACGGGTTCTCCCTTCTCCCATGCCTTCAATATTTACAACAGACATATCAAACACAAGGCCCGGGGGCCAGATGCAGCCCGCGAAGTGGTTTCATGTGGCCTGGAAGCCATCCTGGATACAGTGAGGGAACGGCCCCCACTGCCTTGGCCCTGGCCCAGGCTGGCCAGGAGCAATGTACAATTTTGTGGTGGCCATCTATGCTGAAACGCATTCAGTCTTAGCTCCACAAGGCCGTCTAGAAACAGCGAGGAACCAGCCCCTGCCCTGTCGGCCCCGCCCCCTGGGTGCATGCTGGAGAGGTGTCACCCTTTGTGAGGAATGAGGAAATGGACCATGCCTTGGCGCTTGCCCCGGTCCCACCCCCTTCTGCCAGAGACCCTCAGATCTGTCCCACTCCTGCCCAGGCCCCCACAGGCACCCTTGACGCGAACGATGTAGAGCTGGCCATGCCCACCCAGTAGGCCACACCCACTCCATCCACACCCACCCAGTAGGCCGCACCTACCCTGGCCACACACCCCGTGGGCAACCACAATGCTGATGCGGCCCTCAATGAAATTGAGTTTGACACTCCTGATTTACAACCATGAACCAAGTCACAAAGAGCCTCAGTAGAAGATGTAATGAGGAAGCAATTGGAAGAAATGACGGAACAATGGAAGAAGAAACTGATGCTACATTCTCCTGCATTGCTACTCCCTAATCAATCATAGCAGCACTGTTGCTGCCAGCCTACTCTTCCTTTCATTAGTCAGAGAAGGCATATTTTTCCAGTGACTACAGATGATCAAGGTCCTTTATGGTCCTTGGGCCCACTACTGTAAAAGGGAAGAAGTACCCATCCTTCTTCCTTCTCTCTGCCCAACCTCAGTGTGGCAGAATAGGATGGGAGCCAGGCACCTAAGCGCTTTCACCACTGAAAGACCCATCTGAAAATTCATAGTGTCCCAACAACTCTATCCATATGTTGTTTTTTGTGTTACAGTACAATGTGTATTGGGAGGAACAAATACAACAGCTGTGTCCCATCTGTTCCCCTGTGGCAGCTTTTAAAGAAGAGGCCTTATTTCCAGGTCAACATTGGTTGATAACTCTAGGACTTCAACAGCACTGCCAGCTAAGGAAAACAGAAAACCAGCTTAGCCAGGCCTGCTCTAATCCCATCAATAGATGCCTGCTGCACAGAATTCAGCAGGTGGATCTGTTTACCTCTGTGCTGTGAAAAGTTTCACCTGCTGGTATGGAGAAATCAAGTGAAAGTATTCACACAGCCCAGGCAAACAAGGCCAAATCTCACCATCTGCACACTAAACTGCATAAAGGCAGAGATACTGCCGCCAGTGAATCAATTGGCAACTCAGCTCTCCAATAAAAAAGACCCACAGAATCATCTTGGATTTGTTTTTACATGTATACACATTAAATCCTTTAGTATATGGCACATCATACAAGTCAAAAAACAATTTAAAGCAGTGTTTCTCAACCTTGACAATTTTAAGGCATGTGGACTTCAACTCCCAGAATTCCACAGCCAGCAATGCTGGCTGTGGAATTCTGGGAGTTGAAGTCCACATGCCTTAAAATTGTCAAGGTTGAGAAACACAGTTTTAAAGTAAAATAATCTTTTAATTATTACCATGGTGGTTAAATCACATGATTTACTACCCATTTTAGTAGGTTATTTAGGTTGCAATGCTGAACATATTTACCTAGAAGGAAACCCTTGAGTAGGCACATAAGACTGTCACCCATAGAGCTGTTTACCTATTTTCTCCAAAGATCGTAACAGCCATTTTGTGCGATTATTTCTAAGGCCATACAAATAAATCGGTCAGGCAGCTGATGAGATGACTTTCCCTGCCAAAGTCATTCAGGAAGAGAAGCATGGGGGAGAAACCATAAATTGCTTTCCTAATGTTGTTCTGTTAACACTTTTACAAATAAAACTGGAGTGGCATGGAAACACCTCCCGAGATTTGAACTGCATTTATTTTGAGTTTCGCCAAGTGTGGAATATAATAGATACAGTGATTATAAAGTAGTAATACATTTGTTAATATGCAGATGATTATTTTTTATTCTTTATATGCATTTCCCTAAAGTAAGAGACATGTAAGTCACTGTGATCTTTGTTTTAAGAAGCAAGTGAATGCTTCTTTATCTCATAATGCTATGCTAACTTAATGCCAAAGGCTTATTTCAATCATTACTTAAATGTAGCCTTATGGCTATGCAATCCAAAGCTTTTTAAAATGTCTCCATCCTTATCCCTTATTCACTGCTCTGCATAATATTCAGCTTGCTGAGTTCTGAAAATTTAAATTTCCTGCTACTCTGCATCAAATACTTCAAAATCATATGTTAAAGACATTATCTTCTTAAGCACAACATGGACAACTTTGTTTTTTTAGACTGTTTTTTGTTTTCAGCTTATTTCTGATTCATAGCCTTTACTTATAGTTGAAGTAAAATAGTACAACCATCACTGACAAATCAAATCAAATCCCTTACTAGGCCAGTGACCCAGACTAAATAAAAGTAAATAAAACCAACAGAGTAGAGATACAAAATAGAGCATACAAGATAAAAAAAATACAAAAAGATGCTTGCACTATTTTGCTATCAGCAAAATGCGAGTTTTACAAGCTGCAAAAACAAATTCTACAACTGCAAGAGTTAATAATAAATTTCACATAACATTATTCAGTCCATCCTGGAAATGGACTTAGAAGAGGAGTTAAGAGCTCTTTGTATATGTCTCAACAGAAAATTGCAATATAACAGTATATTAATTCATGTTTCAATATTACTATCTTCACCAGGGCAGAACTTTTCCATAAATGGAATTTTACCTCAAATCTTTTATTGCCCTCTGTTTAAATGCTTTATTGATCTACAGTAGCATACCAGTCAAAGAGAATATTATTTCAGAATATAGTATTCCACAGAAATAGAACAAGCATATGTCAACTCCAAAATGTCCATTGCAGCTGAAATTTTGATCTGACTTCCAGTTTGTCTAATATCCTTCTAAAAGAGCAAGAGAACTTTGGCCCACAATTCTTATGACCATTGACTAGTGGCTTCACAGACGGGAGTTGAGATCCAGCAACATTTGGAAGTCAGTAGGTCCCATATCTGCTATTTAGGGGCTCTAAGTCTTGATGAACAGCATCAAAGTTGCAAGAAACGAGAATCTTTCTTAAGACATGAGAAAATTAACACGCATATTAACTTTAGCATAAATTTGAAAATCCAAAGCTCATATTTGAAAATAAGACCCTGGGCAGAATTTCTCACTGTATCCTAGTAACCTCTGTAGAACTTTCTGACGGCTGGCATGTTGTCAAAGTCCTTAAAGATGCCGTGATGCCATATTGATTATTGGGTTGAGTGAAGTATAATAGTAACAAAACAGTACAAGTCAATATTATACTAATGGTCATACAGGGAAGGCATGCAATATGAAAAGGAGATTAAGCTGATTACTAAAGGTCTGTTTCTCCCCTTAATTAGAATAGGAAGTTGTCATATTTTGCCCTTGTTCATTCATTGCATCGCACAGGGATAGGCAATCTACTACCTCTGCAATATTATTGAACCAGTTCCAACATCTTCAATTAGCACAGCCAATAATTTGGCATGTGAGAATTGTGGTTTCAAGACCACCAATTGTCTACCTTCCACTGAGATGTGAAAACATGTAAGTTCTAAATGAGATAAACCTGAGAAACAGGACAAGAATTTGCTGACTGGGATTAAGTTATTCATGTTGTTACGTTCCAGTGAAATCAGTGGGATTTGAATGCAATGAATTCAGCTACTAGGTATTTTAGTAACACTAACCCAGAAAATAGCTAGACTACTGCGTTTTGTTGTGGTCTTTCCTTTCATTCCTCATTTTAAGGGGACATTGACCACACAAACACTGAAGCAACTACAGTAATGTTTTAAACCCATCCCCTCCTTTTGAATGTGGACAGGGAGTATCAAACCAAGGCACTTTAGCCAGGGAAAGGAGTGTCAAACCCCTGAAAATTGCTATCTGATGAAACTCTTTGAGTATTTGTATGTCAATGAAAGAAGACTCAGTGGAGGGGGGGGGAAAGGATTTTTATTAAAGGTTTTCAAGCAACAGCCTTTCCAACCCAGAATTTAAACAAAGACACTTATTGTTTACACCACTGGCTTTTAATGGTTCTTTTAAAATTCTTCCCATTCTCTTTCCTTAATGGCCACTCCAGAGTTTCTCCAGATCCTTCCTAGGCAGTTACCAATGATACATGGTGCAGGTTGGTAGCAAAATGGTAAGTGAACTGTTAATCCTCTTGAGTGGATTAACAGCTACCAGCAAAACTGCTCTGTCAAACAGCCTCCCTATGTATTTCCTATGGGGGGAGGAGTGTAATTTATCCCACTACAGTGAAAGCAGTGAAAGAGAGAACCTGTGTTTGAACACAGGCAATTTATGTACATAAAAAGCCCGCAGAGGGTCCAACTGGACAAGTGAAATATTTAGAAATGAATTACTTTACAAGTCAGCTGAGCTCCTTTGGAAGTGAATTATTCGGCTGAAAAGGAAGGCTGATTCTGGAGGAGGAAAAGTGGATATCTTGGTTATTTTGCACTTGTTTAAAAAAACTTGTTCTACAGATGGGGGGGAGGAGGGAGATCTTTCCTTTGCACTTAGCAAAGCAGGCACCCAGAAGTGGAATGCAGAGAAAGATGATTATTATAAAACCAGAAGCACAGAAGGAACTGGGAAACTGTCTTCACATAGCGGCAGAACCAATTTCATGTTTTATTGTAATGTTCTAGCTAGCATAATTGCTGC
>NW_015387998.1:220162-246018 GCF_001527695.2 Protobothrops mucrosquamatus | reverse complement strand
GAAATATTAAAAGGGCAGAAGATCCTCAGGATCTTGAAGAGGCAGGAAAGCATGCCCAGTTTTCTTAATAGCCCCAAGTCTGCCTCCCCCAAGCAGAAACCAGCTCTATAGAAATGCAGATGTAAACCATCAGAAAGGCCCCAGCTAGGAGATCAAGAAGACAAAGACACCTAAAATCTGCATACCCCACCTGAGACAGGACATGGTAGGATTAACTCACAACTATCAAGAATACCAGAAAGGCACACCCAGACTCAGGTCAGAATATGTGACACAGGAAATACAAAGCCTAAAACAGGAACAGGAAACTATTCCAAACAAAAGGTTAGAGAGGGCATAAAAACCTACTACCCATGTGCTCAGCCCTTCTTTTCTCTGGTCTTTCCTGCAAGAACCATCGTTCTGGCTCTTCAATAAACTGCAACCTTCTTCCCAAAGCAGTCGCCATGTTGTTTATTTATCCCCGGCTTGGATGAACCAGGATGAAAACTTTTCTTTCAACAGTATTAATCCTGGGTTTTTCATACTGAGTTCCATGGACTCCCTAAGGTTTTGTAAGAACTGCATGGGGGTCTATGAGATACCAAAGACAAAAGAAAAGAAGCAAACAAACAAACAAACGCACCCTTCAAATGCAGCCAATTTTCATTCATAGCAGGATTTCTTCTTGATCAAGGATTCTGAGTTTCTTAAAAAAAAATAACAGGTTCTGCGGCCTCAAAAAAATTGAAAACTCTAACTGACAAATGCACATAAGTATTTATGATTTTTGGCATATCAATAGTCTGAGAATATGATAAAAACAGAGGTGGATTTGCCCTTGGTCATTTTGTTTCTCTGATTAGATAAGGAAATGTCTCTGAAATGGTGACTGAAAGGATCACTAGTTGATTAGTTGTACTTATAATTGCTACAAAGAAGGCCAGAAGCCATTTCTTGCACCTTTTTTTTTACTTTTCCTTGTCTTGCACTTTAAGATTTCTCTTCATTTTTTTTTCTTATTTTGTATTACTTTGTATTAGTTTTTAATCTTCCTTTCAATGTATAAAAAGAGGTTTATCAAATATAGCATCATACTCAGCCTGGCAGTGATCACCAGGGCTTTAAACCCAAGTCCAGATGTTTTAGAGATGACAGGGACTAAACCTGCATACATCAAAACATATGTTCTACCCCTGAATTATTGTTATTTAAACATTTCTCATCCTTTAAAAAAAACTCTATAAAACAACATACCAACCTATTTTTGTTTATGTTACAGTGGCTATAAATGAGAAGTAACCAACAGATTCAGTCTCCCTTAGCCTTCTCACTAGGGCTTGAAAAGGTAGCAACTTGTCACATTCCCCAAAGTGTTACTTTGCTCCCAGGCTATAATTAAGGCATCCAATTTGTTCTGTTGCAGACTTTACAAACTGCCCATTTCTGGAAACATTTACACATTTCCTATGTACTTTCCAATTAAAATATGTTTTCTCTCTTTTTTTTCTCCTCTGCCATGGCAATGAAGTCTCTCCCACCCCACCCCCTAAGAGCTTCTCAAGTTTAGATAATAAAAATCACTCCACATTTAAGGTGGAGGACTTCCTTGTTTATATTTCAATGTGGGTTAAAAAAAAAAAAACTAAGGATATGGTTAGTTTAAAAAAGAAAGGAAATTGGCAAGCAAGCACTTTTAAAGTTCATCAAGGTTTATAAGAAGCATATACAGTTTGTTATATTAATTTAGCAAGTACTTGAATGCTTTTTTTTAACATATTTACTAATAAATATGTCCTGCTTGATTCGAAAGGCTTCAGAAGTCACTTTTCATACAATATTCCAGTAAAAAGAAGTTATTTATAAAAACTTCTTACCCCCACCCCTATCTCAAGTTATTATCAGGAAATAACTCATCCAGTTCCAGCGAAACTGCTTGTTTTCTATAACAGCTACACAAATTTAGAACACAAGGACAAGAGAGGAAATTCTGCCCAGCCTTGATATCACGGCAAGGAAATGCATTATAAATTCAGATGAAAAGTACCAATATGGGGCCAAAATAATCATAGATCTACACAGACAAAACGGCAGTTCCTCTTCCTAAATTGATGATGGGTTGGGAATAGGAAAAGATCCACTCTTACCAAAACTCAACACTTACTGGGTTAATGGGGAACCTGTGGCCCTCCAAATGTTGCTGAACCATAAATCCCACTACTCCCACTCAGTTTAGTGAGGAAAAAAAGGATGTTGGGAGTTATAGTTCAGCGCTATCACTGGCAAATCAGTTCCTATCTGCTAGCTTTCGCATGGACCCGTTGGTTAGAATAGCTGAATGCTGAAGAGGAGAGCATTTTAGTGCTAGTACAGAATGAATGGTTATGATGCAGACATGTATTGTTACTATCTGTGCTCATGTTATAGTGGGATTAGTTAATGTAATATAACATATTTGATTTGATGTAGTGGTCCACCCCAGAAGACTCTGAGCAGCTTTAAAAAAATCCAGCCAAAAAACCCTGTTAAACCCACATAAACAGGCAGTCCAGATTGTCAAATAGCACAAACAATACAAAATGAGAAAGACCCCGCCGACAGATAACTAATTATTCATCCCAGCTTTGGAACAGAAGCAGGTTATAAGATCTTTCAGGAATGCCAGAAGATAGGGCACTATACATATCTGGGGAATGGATGTTATTCCAGAGGATAGGGACTGTGATTCAGATGGCACACTTTCATAGTCGCACAAGATGGTAACATTAAGTTCTGGAGGGATCTGAAGCACATCCAGTCTTCCCAAATGTATGGGGTAGGCAGATGTAATTGGATATAGACCGTCCCTCAGATAACTACTGTAGGTCCTATGCTACAAAAGTTTTGAAGGTGGCAACCAGCACTTGGAATTATACCTGGAAGCTGATTGACAACCAATACAGCTCATGTAGCAGCAGGGGCACATGGGCTTACTGTGAAGCATCTGGTATTGCGTGTACTACTGCATTTTGTACCAGTTCTGGATGGTCTTCAATGAATTATGGAGCTTATACATATATTTATATTACAATCTTCCTGTTTTATTGCCCAATAATTTTTCATCAGTTAGTAGTATTAATATTAGTATTAGTACAGTAGTATAGAAGTAATAATATCAGCAACAGTAATTTTCATGGTAGAAGAGCTCTTTTGCATCTAGGCAATATAACCATGTTAGATATAAACCCAAACATACTTTTAAAAAATTAGATCTAGGCAGTGGTGGGATTCAAATACGTGAACAACCAGTTCTGTGTGTGGATGCCGCTTCCGGAAGTCCATTCTGGGCCTGGGCAACAAAAAATTAGCTACCGGTTCTCTGCCAAAGTGGTGCGAACTGGCTGAATCCCACCACTGGATCTAGGAGAACTGGAAGTGCTGAAGACATCTTTATGATATAACTCTATAAGGACAGCATTTATTTATTTTAAAAAATCTATTTGCTTACAGGAGCTCCACACATTTTCTAATATCAGCACATATGGAGAAGTATATCAAACCAAGATGATTTTTCATCATTTTATTTGTATGGATGCAACTTAATTTTAAGATATTAGATGGCTTATAGTCCAATTCTTTGTAAATTTACTCAGAAGGGAGTCCCACAGAGATTCATTTCCAAATAAGCATACATATGGAAGTGAGCCTTAAACATGCTTTGTCACGGCAGGTAACATTATCTAGCTGACCCTGGTTCAGATTGAAAAAGCTAAGCAGAGCTGGACATAGTTAACACTGACTAAGAAGTCAGTTTAGCCCAAGGAAATCTTTTTTTTAAATTTGCCAATTTACAGGACCAAAACATGCTAATATTCAGAGGATTGCTTTTGCACCCTGCAGTCAAATGCAACTATATCTAGCTGAAACAATTTCAGTCCTGTATAGTGACATGTGCCTAAACAAATGACATCATACAGTTCCCTTAAAAGTTCTAGTACAGGGGTGTCAAACTCGCAATATCACGTGATGTGTTGTGACATATCACAACTTTTTTTTCCCATTGCCGGCAATGGGGTGAGTGCAGTTTTGCCATGATGCATCCGGCCCACGGGCCGGCAGTTTGACACCCCTGTTTTAGTACTATTCACTGCTACAAAGAGAAGAATATTTGTTCAGAACCTTTGAGTATTTTGAGCTCTTAATTGTATGATATTATTCTGCTCTGCTGAAAAAAAATCCACATTCCCCCTAAAAATTAACAACTGCTGACAAAATTTTAAGTCCCCCTACAACATCCCTGTCACTTATGGAGATTCCATGGCAGTATATAAGACAGATACAATACGTAGAGTGTTTTTGTCATTCTCAATAATGTGCACTAGAGAAAAATATTTAAATTAAGGGTTTTTCAAAATCAGTCTTGAAGAAGTTTAAAACATCTGAAAACTGCAGGAGTATCAACTTTCTATCTTCCCTTTAACAACTGCAATATTTCATGTCTTCTTGGTATATATATGCTGAGCAAAACAAACAAGGTTGAGTATCAGTCTGCCATAGAGCTATTCAAGAAAGAAGTCCATAAAAATTGTGGATATTATGTAGTGGGTATCGTGGTTTGTTTAAAAAGCATGCAACTTCACTGCCTTTTCTTGCAGACTGACAAAACATTGGCCTAGTAGGTCAATATGCATGGCTATTAGAATGTGCTTTATAAGCAGTAGTCATAAGGAATTCAGCCAAATGCATGGAGCCTCAAAGTAGAAAGAAAATGAGGCGCTGACATAGCACCTTTATATGTATATGTATATGTATATGATGTATATGTATATGATGTATATGTATATGATGTATATGTATATGTATATGTATATGTATATGTATATGTATATGTATATGTATATGTATATGTATATGTATATGTATATGTATATGTATATGCAGTGCTTTTTTTGTAAAAAGTAAAAAAAAAAAAAAGGTGCCGGAACTCACACACGTCATACAACCCGCCTTGCCTACCCTACAAGGTTCCATCCAAAAAAGGTGCTGGAACTCTGTTCTGGGCGTTCTATGACAAAAAAAGCCCTGTGTGTGTGTGTGTGTGTGTGTGTGTGTGTGTGTGTATTCAGTTCAAGGTGGAAACATAGGTAATACTCCTGCTTCTATTTCTATTTTCCCCATAACAACCCTGTGAGGTAGGTTGGGCTAAGAAAGTGACCAGCTCAAATTCACCCAGCTGGCTTTCACACTTTAAGGCGGGACTCCTGGTTTCTAAGCCACACCTTAATTACTACACCAACGCAACTAAAAGAAAAAAGCTACAGTATGCAAAGTGTCCCAGATAATTTAGCCTCTACTATCTGTTGATAGACTGGAAAAGGCCTCATTTTGTAATCTCAGAGAGTTTCTGCCATTCAATATAGTCTAATGTGCCTCACCCTGGTACTTTTCAGAATGTGTTGGAGTACAATTCCTTATTATCCCTGTTGAGCACTCCTATTGTGGCTGAAGGCTATAGGAGTTGCAGCTCTGGAGAACACAGGCTGGGCAAGTAGGTACAAGTCATGCTAAGCTAGTGAATAAATGGAGGAAATTACAGGTAGTCCTCAGTTTACGACCACGATTAAGCCCCAAATTTCCATTGCTAAGCAAGTCAGTTGTTAAGTGAATTTTGCCCCATTTTATGACCTTTCTTGCCATGGTTGCTAAGTCAATCACTGTCGTTGTTAAGCTAGTAACATGGCTGTTAAGTGAATTTGGCTTCCCTATTCATTTTGCTTGTCCGATGGTCTCAAAAAGTGACCACATGACCCTGGGACACTGCAACCACCATAAATACATCCCAGTTGCCAAGTGGCCAAATTTGATCACGTGACCATAGGGATGCTGCAACTATTTAAGTGTAAAAAACGGTCATAAGTCATTTTTTTTCAATGCCACTGTAAGTTCATATGTTCACTAAGTGAATAGTTGTAAGTCAAGGACCACCTGTACGTGGGGATCACATAGGAACCAAAAAACAGAGGGGAAAGATAGAATTCACCTGGGTGAGTCAGGGCAAATCACTGAGTTGCTATTGTGTGGGAAGATAACCTGGAGGAAATAGTACTATGTATCACTTGCATATCATCTTTAGCCTTCCTCAGAGGAAAGGAAAGTTAAAATTTAGCCATTTATTGATGTCAATAAACACAGGACATCTGACATACAGAGAAACATTGTTTGCTACTATTAGGAAATGATAAAAATCAGAGTTTAGGGAGTTTGGATAGGGCAAGCAAACCAAAGAACTGGGGGCTAGGAAAATAATAATATGATAGACCACACTGGACATTTTATAACAGATAATAAGATGAGACAGTCCTCTCATATGCTCCATTTGAAGCTCCTTAGAGAAAGGGTGGAACATAACCACAGTGCATTTTAAAAAATATGACTAACCAGCCAAATGTTTGGCTGCTGTCTTTGGTGGCTTCGGCCTCAGACCACACTGACATTTGTTATCATCTACAAGACATTCTAATATAAAACTATATGCCTCTCTCTCTCTCTTTCTCGCTCTCTCTCTCCCTCTCATTCTCTTTTTCAAACACACAAAAATACACACACAGATTGACAATCAATGCATAAGATTGCATACATTCATCAGGATGGAATCCTATACGTGATTCATAGAATTAGATGTGAATATTTGTATTTATTTCATTTATCAATTTTTTTTAAACCACCCATCTCCAACAAGACTGCTGCACACAAGTTTCAAAGTAAATCATTGGCAAATAAGACATCCAACTACAAAATGAAACATATGCAAAAAAAAATGCACTTCAAAGAAAAAAAGATGGTTCCAAGCAAGCTTTATTTTTTCCCACTGAAAGACAGGATTTTATAGAGCATCTACATTTGCGTTTCTAATTGTCCTGTGTTCTTTGATCAAAACTTCCTTTTTTTTTCTTTCCACCCAAAAGGAAAGAAAGCAAAACAAAGTATCTGATTGTGCTTTTTGATGAATAGTGATGGCTGTTGTCTATCTGAAGCACCAAACATGGACTATAGCACACACTTTAGTTGAACAAATGCAGACTCACAAACTATTTAGAGCTACGGTACTAAAAACATACAAGTAGTCCTCGACTTACAAGTTCATTTAGTGATTGTTCAAAGTTACAATGGCACTGAAAAATGACCGTTTTTCATACTTATGACCATTGCCGCATCCCCATGGTCACATGATCAAAATTCAGGAGCTTGGTAATTTGGCTCATTTTTATGACAACTGCAATGTCCCAAGGTCATATGATCACCTTTTGTGAACTTCTGACAAGCAGAGTCATTGGGGAAGCCGTATTTACTTAACAGCCATGTCACTAATTTAATAACTGCAGTGATTCACTTAACAACTGTGGCAAGAAAGGTCGTAAAATGGGGCAAAATTTACAACATATGTCTCACCAACAACAGAAATGTTGCATTCAATTGTGGTCATAAGTTGAGGATTACCTGTATAGCAAGGAGTTAATAACACTGGTAGAATGAGATTTACAATATAGAGAAAATGTGCAGGATTGTATTATAAATTCATTAGATTTTTAAGGGCCACAAATGTCTTTGGGCTTCCTTGCTGTAAAGAAACTAATATGTATGGAATGTATCAGAATGAAACAAACCTAAATACTTTTTTTTAAAGATTTTTCTTATATCCAGCCTTTATTACTCTTTCCTCCTCCTATTTTTCCCACTACAATCACCCTATGAAGTGGGGTTGGGCTGAGAGAGGGACTGATCTAAGATCACACCGCTGGCTTTCATGTCTAAGATGGGACTAGAACTCATAGTCTCCTGGTTTCAAGGCCATTAAGACCAAACCAGTTCCAAGCTACACCAGAAATATAGAGAAATCTAGAGGATTTTTGTTGCAATTTCATTTTAATAAATATGCTGTGTGCATAAGTATTTAATATGGAGACCACCCTCTCAAGAATTGATGAGTGCAGTATATCTGATTGGTCAGGACAATAAAATGAACTTTCCTGATTGTCACCAGGCACATGAAACCAAAGCTTCCATCTTCTGGATTACACAATCTTCTTCAGCACCAATATTCAAATGTCTTACACTATTCCAATTAGTCATTTAAAGTTTTTTATAGAGCAATTTCCCAAAGCATGATGCTCCTTTATACTACTGGAATTTCATGTGTTTAGAACTTCCATTTAAGCAATTTCTCCATCTATAATCTCCCATCATCCTGAAACAAGCAGAAGTAATGTCCACCTCGTCACACAAGGTCTCTGGAGAAAACCAAGCTGGGAAAGACTGGCAGAAGAAAGTTATTCCACACTGAATTAGATTGACAGATTCAGGAGTACTTGATCTAGCACATAAAAAGCTCTAAGCTCCAAGAACTGACCTTTGAAAATGTGCCTCTTTCCATGCACCTTGTTAATTTAAAGATGCTTCAGGAAGTCCTTAAAAAACAAAAGAGATTCTGTACAAAAAGTCTGTGTATAATAAGAAAAATGCCTGGAGAACAAGTTTTCTCTAGAAAAAAAACTTATCATTTACATAACATGACCATATAGAAGATGAGTCTACTCATCTAACAAGTCTTTCACTCTGTAAAAATAAACAGTGAATGATCATTCAAATGAGCCAGCAAGTCATCAGAAAGTAAAATGCAATGTTCCTCCTTCTCTTTCTCATTACATTTCTGGATAATACTACAGTTTACAATTAGTGGGATATCCTGGATTTAAATGCCAAGCTGTCAGTCCAACACAAACCCTTAAGCCTTTTTAATTCCAGATTCCTCAGTATGAATCATAGTCAAGTTTGAGACTATACAGTTAAATAGCATCCTAAAAGAAAAATATAAGATCTTTATCAAAGCAACTGTTACCAACTCCTGATTATTGATTATCTGATTATTTACAAATGTGTATGTAACCTATCAAGATCTGGTTTTCCGAGGGTGGTTTACACCACATTAGAATCAGAAAAAGTAGTTTTAGTTCCGTTTACTAAGAAAGCTTTTAAAAACATATGAATGACAGTTAATGCCTGATCTTAAATGGGATTCCTAGTGGCCTTATATTTAAGAAACTGAATCTCTTGGAAGCTTCATCAAAGCTGTATCACCTCCTCACAGATCATTCACATTAGGTAAGATTCACAGATCATTAATAAAGCTAATTTGGCAGGACAATTTTTCATCTTAAATGCCCACATTAATTGCTGAAATTAAATCAGAAGTCTTCCTGTCAAATAAACTGGAATTTTCCATATTAGGATTTGAATGAGGAAGTGGTATATTTCATACTTAGATGTCTTTGTAGACTGTATATGAATTTCTGTTTTCATGAGTGACTGAAATAACCATATTGCATATGATTAGTTCAGTCACTCATATGAATAATTATATTCATATTGTATAAATATAAATAGCAAGACATCAAAAGGGACAAAATATAGTATAAAGATTACAACACATATATAAAAGCTCCGGATAAAGACAAAACTGAAATATTGTTCATATCAGTTACCACATAACAGTATAGGAATTTTACAAAAACAAGATTATCCAGTCCTGAAAATGAAAAAAAATAAAATAAAAGCAGTTGATTTTCAAGTTTTTCAAGGTTTCTAGATTATTTCTCTGCAAAGTCCTTAGGAGTTTCATTATGTTTTTCTTGAACCTGATAACACAGCACCCTTGTCTCAGTTAATATTAGGGAAATAAGTTTCTTCCAGAAAGAAAAACAAAAGAAAAAACACAGCTCTCTTTTTCCAGTGGCCATAGCAGACAATATCCTTTTTAACTAAAAAGATAAGACTGCTTTTATTACACACAAGCCATTTTGGGACAAGGGAAGCAGTAACTTCCATGCTACATTCAACAGAGATTCCAAATATGGTCACAATAGAGAGGTGGGTGCATTTATTGAGTACAATGCTGTAACAGCCTGTATTAAATAAAACCATCAAGGATTGTTGGAAATACAGAAAATGTTTTGTGAAGGACACTATCGTGCTGCTACACATGCCCTCAAATCCCTTACTCATATTTAAGCCAAAAAAAGCTGGGTTTAATTTTCCAGAATTGTGGGCTGCCTTAAACTGCAGATTGTTGCTATCTATCCCTGCTGGCTATTCCCTGGACTGCTGTTATACTCACCAGGTAAACTTCTGCCCTTCCAGCAGAAGGTAACATAAGGTTGGAAGATTGTAAATAATCATAATAATAACCACTACCCACAAAACTACTTAAGGCTCATCCCAAAAAACGTTTAGAATGTTAGAATAATTTCCCCTAAGCAAGAAGTCACAAGAGCTACTAAACATCAGTACTTTAAAAGTTTCTTCAGTTTCAATATTGAAATGGAAAACTGCTTTTTGAATGGGAAAGCAGCATTAGTTGTACTCTTCCTTTGGATCTTGACTGATAATAAAATGCATTATTAATGTACTTCGATTAATTTACTGCTTATAACAAATGGGGAACAAGTGTCCTCTCTGATTATAATGACTAAAATATAATGGCATATCCTTCGAGTTATGCAACAAAACTATCACAAAGGCACAAAAGTAAGTTGAAGAGTTTTTTTTAAAAAAAAAGCTACTCACAAACCGCCTCCAAAACCCAGAGAAAAATAGCTGCAGCATATAGCTCTACTCTTGGCCCTGATCATTTTGCATGGCTGCTCTATGGCAATCTTCACCCCCAGCCCCAGCCCAGAAGAAATAACTGTATAACTGTACAACTGTATAAGTGTATAACTTATCAGGGGGGAAAGTGCTATTCTTCTGTTAGTTTTTCAAGCAGAATTACATTTTGCACTGTAAACTGAAATGTTTTCTACATCTATGTTTAAATGTTATTGCAGAATGAAAAAGGAGAAAGACTATCACAAGTATTAAGCATGATTAGATGCTAATCATGCTTCATACTTGTGATAGTCTTTCTCCTTTTTTAATGCTATAAAAATAACCCCAACCTACAAATGATTTCAACTAAAATTCATTTTATTTTGTATTTTTGATTCATTTCTACTATATTTTATTTGCTCACATTTGTTTTTTGAAAGTTAACCCTGTAATTAGAAAAATGAAAAGTTTACTTTAAAAAAAAACACGGGCTTCTAAAATGCTATGTGTAATTTAAACACATAGCAGAAAAACACTTACATTTTCATTAATGACCCTGACCAGGCAGCATATCTGCCTTTCCCCTTTTACCTTTTTGATAATTCTGTAAGCTAAGGTAAGAACCAAGATTAACCAGTTTGCAGAAAGATTAATGTGGACCTTTCTATTTTAAATCCAGCACCAACTACATTAAATTGTTCTTTAGAGAAAAGTCTGCTCCAACATCGTAATATTGCAATCATTATTCTAATAAACTTTGTTATGAATATGAATTAAACCCTCTGAACACCTGACACAAAAACCAGATTATGTCATCTAAGATATGTTTACTTAGAAGTGAACAAACACAAGTTCTCTTAACTTAAAACCTGCTCACATAGATGAAAACCCAAATGGTTGCAACAGAACTTCCTTCCCGATAGACGTATTTAGGACTGCAATTCTACGAATTTAAAATCCAGCTGAAGAAGCAAAGAAGTGACCAAAAATATTTCCTTTTTTCCTATTATTATATTTCCAGAAAATACTTTTGACTATATACAATGAGCTAGGAACCTTACAAACAACACAACCTTTAAACCCTGGAAAACAGCTGCTATTTACTGAACAATATAGTTTCGATAACACTGTCAAAGCAGTTTTCATTTTCTCCTCTCTCTTTCACTCTCTCACACACACAAATATATACACATAATACCACACAAAAAAGCTGCTTCTACAGCATTCTAATCACAATGGAGTGTTGTATTCCACCCAGGCACTTGCTGGGAATCAAAAGCAGTCTCTACTTAAAGCTGGGGGGCGAGAAAAGCACATTTAATAATTGCACAATACTTCCCAAGAAATGCTTACCTACAATCTTTAAGCCATATTGCAATCTTTTCATTTGGAATAGCGCCTGCAGGAGAGGGGAGGGGGGGGCAGCAGAGCAAAACAAATCCAAGGAAAAGAGTTAGTTGACTAACAAGGTGATTTTTTTTATAAAAAAAAAAAGCCTTCCCAGAATCTTAAACCAAGCGACTTGCAATGCAAATCAATGCACATCATTTGGGAACAAGGGGAGAGCCGAGCTGAGATAATTCAGCATTTTTCCGGGAACAAGAAAAGGGCAATAATGTACAATTAAGCGTTAGACAAATGCACTCGTGTGTAATCATATATAAATACAATACTCTCAGGGAGCGAGGCCCCTTTCATTCAGTTCGGTGCAGTGAGTGTAATTGATCAATACGGTGCAGAGCATTCTTAACAAATATATTTTATAATCCAGCCTAATCAGGAATAGGTTTACCGGAAGCAACCTTCTCCCCGAGGTCAGCACAGCTTACTTTCTCCAAAGAAAGAAAAGTAGAGCAGCCCTTTTTCAAGGGTAGTTTCGACCGAAGTGGGAACTAGAAATTCTCCCAGCCTGTCCCGGATTTGTCCCGACAGGAGGCAAGGCAAAGTCTGCTGGGCATGTGAAAGGCTAGCTGATTTCCTGAGCTATAAACTTCAGCGGACGTCATCGCCCGCCCGAAGCGCCGTCCTCGACTTAGCGGCGCATCAGAATGCGGGAAGCGCCGAGTATAAAATCTGTTAGCCTTTCAGGTGTCACACCAGACTCTTTTTGCTTTTTTTGTGCGTGCACGTCGCTACCCCTGGGGGGCGGAACGAGCGCCTCGCCGAAGAGACTGACCTCCTTCCGCAGTCAAGGGCAACTTGGCGCCGCACAACTCCTGCTCTGCGGCCAGATCCGCCGCCGGTTCTGGAGACAGGCGCTCGGCTTCCGACGCTTGCCAGGAGTCCCGGCTTTTAGCCCAGGCCTTTCTCTTTTGCGCGACCTCTTGCCATTCCTCGCCGACGGCGGCCACCATCTTCTCCTCTTCCTCCATTGGAAGGGCCCGGGTCCCTTCGGCTCGCTGGCCTCTACTCGCCGCCGCCTTCTCCTCCTCACGCAGCGACCTGGCTCGCCGGCTACGGGCGGGCGGGCTGCCGTTCCTCCTCCTGCTGCTGCTGCTGCTGCCAAAACGCCCCCAACCTGCACGAAAAAAAGAAAAGAAGCAGATCCGGAGGCGGGTCTGCCGGGCGCGCAATCGAGCCGGGGCTGCGTTGAAATTCCGCAGCGCCTGCGCGCGCGAAAGAAAAAAAAACACCCGAGTCTTTCGAAGTTGCCGAGGCGCCCGGAGAAAGCCGCCGGAGGGGGGGGGGCCGCCCGACATCTGCCTAGCACAGCTGGCAGAAAGCATTCCTGGCCAAGCGGTAGCCGCAGCCTCTTTTTTTTCCGGCTTGCAATGCCGAAAACCCAACATTCCCCCCCCCCTTTTTTTTTTTCTTCCAAGGCTGCAGGACAAGTTTTCCCTGCCCTGCAGCAACGGGGGGGAAAAGGAGGAAGGGGAACCCGAAAAGGAAGCTAAAGCAAGCAAGCGCCCGGGCAAGCTTAAGCGTGTTACCGGCCAAACCGGGCTACGAAGCCCGCTCGAGCCTCTTACGGAGCAGGGTGCGCGGATCTTCAGGCGTTTCCAATCAAGCTGGACCTTCCTCTTCCCCGCCCTTCCCCTGCCCGCCTTGAGTGACCGAGGTTCGAGACGGCTTCTAGGCGAACCGAGCTGCGGGCGGGCGGAGTGCGCCCTCCCTCCCGCCCCGCTTGCCTCTAGCCGCCTACAGGGACAGCCGGATCCCCTCCCTTCAGTCCCTTGGGGAAGAAAACCGAGCGCTTTCCCCGGACGGCTTTGAACTCGCGTCCGGGACTCGCTTCCCTCCCGCCTGTGCAAGCGCGCTCGGCGACGGGACGAGGGCGCCTCTGGCCGACTTCCTCATACTGCGCCTGGTGGGAGGCCAGCCTTGCGACGGCCGCAGCGGCGGCTTCTGCTCACGTGACGGGGGGAGCTGAGGCAACCCCGGCCGAGCGACTGGTCCGCCTCATCGTGCGGCGGGAAGGGCACGGTTGGCCGGTTAGCCGGAAATCGGAGAACCGGAGAGCGACGGCCCCGCTTTAGAGTTTCAGCTCGGTGCTCTGCGGAGCGGGAAAGGGGGGGAGCGAACGACGGAGGGGTGGGTGGGATGAGAAATCGAGAGCCCCTTCCTCGCCTCGTTTCGTGCAGCCTGTTTGTCTCCCTCCAGTCTTGAAGTTAACTTCGTATCTTAATTTATTGACCATCTATTTCATTGCTTGCACACAACAACACACACACACACAACGTCTCCGTTTACTTAAAATACAAGGGCAGAAAAACACAGTGGCAGGAAACAAAAATATGATCAAAACAAAATTAATAACCCACCAAAGCAGCACAGGTTAAGCCTATGCACCAAACGTTTGCCCGAATAATGCTGTTTTTAAAGCTTAGGGATCCTAGATGGCAAGGTGTTTTGTGGTATGTGAGTCATCGAAATGTGTTCGAGGTATCGAGTATCTGCCTTGACTATTAACATTCTTGTTTATTTGCTTATTTTGCTATTGGTTGTACCTCCCAGCCTTCCTTCGGAACTTCATTAAACTGATTATGTTCCAATTGTCCCCTTGAAGTAAAATAAATAAATAAGAATGGTGTAGGCAGAACTTTGTCCAGTGACAGTGGCACACGGTACAGGTAGTCCTCGACTTACAATGGTTTAGTAACCGTTCAAAGTTACAGCGGCACTGAAAAAAGTGACTTATGACTGTTTTTCGCAGTTACAACCTTTGCAACATCCTCATGATCATGTGATCAAAATTCAGATGCTTGGCAACTGGTTCATACTTAAGACAGTTGCTGTGTCCCAAGGTCGTGTGATCGCTTTTTGCAACCTTCTCAGAGCAAAGTCAATGGGGAAGCCTGATTCGCTTTATAACTGTAACTAGCTTAACCATTGCAATGATTCACTTAAACACTATGGCAAGAAAGGTCATAAAATGAGACAAAACTCACTTAATAAATGTCTCACTTAACAACAGGGCTCAGTTGTGGTCTTAACTCGAGGACTACCTGTATTCACAATGAGCTTTCCTTGAACCAGTAGTCTGCATGTGTGGCATGCATTACTTCAAAGTGAGGCAGGTCACCTGTTCCGCCTTGTGATACCACAAGGACTATCTATACAACATCATTCGGATAAAGCAATGCAGAGCAATGCTGTGATCCCTTAGCTTGGGGAGATAGAAATTGGAACATGGAAGTTTGACATCTCACCATACTATTGATGTAAGAATTAGAAAGCAAAGAAGCCGGAATCCATCTCCTTTTGGGTTTTAACCAACTTTGTGAGGAACTCTTGTGTCACATTCATGTGAGCACAAGTGACAGGGATAGAGAAAAAAATGGCCCAGACTCACCCAGTAAGTTACCCCAGCTGATAATGGGCTTAAACTCAGGTCCAAGCCGTGGCAAACACCTTAACCACTGTAACAAATTAGTATTAACATTGCAATTAATGTATTATTCTGAATATTTAGATCCGGATTGTTCATAAGAAGGTTCCAAGTTAACTTTAAGGATATTAAAGTCACCATCATTATAAAAAAAAAAAACTTTACTATCAGTATTGGGGATTTACAGCAACCAGATTTTAAAATCCCAACCACGGTACTGTAAGCATACAGAGAGTTATTCTTTCCATCCCACCCCCAAAGGTAACAGTGACTAAGGCCAAATTGACTATAATATATTCAGTTTTTTTTGGAAAAAAAAAAAGCATGAACAAGAGTCATATGGTGGCCAGGGGATTCCTCATCAGTCATTTGTCCCACCTTCCTCCTCTTCCTGTTCTCTATCTAAATCAGCAACCTTTCCTGCTAATGGATGGAAAAAACCCTCAGCCAAATGGCGGTTCCTTCTACTGTAGTCATTCATGGCCTGACTCTGTCTCTATCTTGAAGACCATCTGGAAGGTTTATGGATCACAATGCAGAAATGCAGGCCTTGGTGTACCCACGTAACACTTATGAGTGATGTCCGTCCTTCCCTCCCTCCCTCCCTCCTTCCTTCCTTCCTTCCCTCCTTCCTTCCTTCCTTCCTTCCATAGTTTTCAGCTAACCTTCCAAGGTTCTCAACTGTCCAAAAAGGTATTATGAAAATTAGATAAGGTCTGAATGGGAAAGTAGAAGCCAATGGAGGTAAATAATTACCTTATCAGTGATACGTTTAAAACAGAAAATTCTAAGAGATAAACATATTTTTCAAAGCAAGAAAAAATACTATTTGTTGCATCTTCCTTATCTCCTGAAATTGAAGTAGAGGGAACTAGGTTACAGCTGTAGAAATGAAGTGGAAGCAGGATGGAGGGAAACGGAATGATACTTTCCATTCAATATTCCTTAGGTCCCATTGCGAGATTAATATCATTTGTCAGATTAATTTGCCCTCTTCCTATTGTTCCTCACAGTAAAGTTCTGTGAGTTAGGTTGGACCAAGAGACACTGATTGTCCCAATGCCCCAGTTCAGCCCCTTAACGTACTGTACAGGCTTTGCGGTGCTCTATAACTATTGGTCAGTTTTTAATAATAAAAAGTCAAGCTCAAAATCATTATGGCATAGTACGATGGGGGTTGCTGTCTTTGAGCTGAGGGAATTTTGAAAGAGCATCTTGGCAGACATCAAAACGAGTATGCATAAAATGTCTGCTTCTGTGGATGCTGCACATCACAAAATCTTTTACAAACCAATAAAAACAACAGGTACAATATGTGTCAACGCTGCTAACATCGGATGTTTTGCTTTGACAATGTAGATGTAGCCATTTTCTTTTCGCTTTTAGAGTTAGATGATGCTGGGGAAGGGGGGATGTGCACGAGAGTTCAGCTAGACATAATAATACTGAACCTAGTGTGAGAATCAAGGTTGTTGAAATAAGAGATGATAAGAATTGGGCTGGAGAGCTGGAGGGAAAGCCTGCGATTTAATTGGGGAATGTGATTTATAACTGTTAATTGGAGGAGGGAATTGTGCTTTGATACTATGTGCTCAAGGGGGGGGGATTCAGTTTTTGGCTTCAATTATGTTAGTGCCGATGTTATGCTTCTCAAATAAAGATTCTTTAAGGTAAACAATACCTCAAAGTTCTTTGAAGAGTTTCATCTGTCAGAACCATGACAATATGTATGAAACTTAAATACATTTGAGCAAGAATGTAATTAGGTTTGTTTAGCCAATTCCTAGTTTCATTTTTTCCTGCTTTTTAATCAACCTCTGCCTTACCCCTCAGTGAATTTGTTCAGAAGCATGGACAGAACATAAAAATATACTTGGAATAAGCCAAGAAACCATGGACCATGCATCCCTGTTTGCACATAATTAATGAGTGCAACACATTAGTTTCAAAACCATGGTTCGTTTACTGGCATTTACTAACTATAATAGTTCATAAACAAACCATTTTCTGGCATATTATGTGTGAAACTTACTAAGACATTTTTGTAAAATCTCTAAACAGCAGCCACACATGCAGAACCAAAGGATCTTGGTATCAGCTCATGCATTTCTTGTCACGCAATATGTTGACTTAAACTGTCTGGTTTTTAAATGAAGCTTGTAGCATAGAATATGTGGGAGATTGAGAATCACTGTGGCTTAAAACGAAAACGAAAGATCTTAGTTCAACACTGGATCTGGCGTGTGTATATTTCACTGGATTGGGGCCAGCACGGTCAAGGAATTCAGTGTGTTTTGCTAATTGAAGTACAAATAATTCTTTTTCTGAAAAGAAACAAGTTCCCTTGGGCCAAGGGAATGGCTTTGAAACAATTATTTGCATAACCCAAGTACTGAAGTTTAAATGAAGTACAAAGGATAAAATAGTAGCCAGCCAACCAACATATCTCCAGAAGCTGTGGTCTAGTTTGTCAGATCATTAAATCGGCACGTGTGTTCAAACAGTTTCAGCTCAACTCTCAGCAGACTGAAACACGATGAGTGCCACATCAATGGCATTTCAAGTTCTTAGTTCTGCTCTTGTGAATGATTCAAGTTGTTGAATCAAATTCACCAGTTGACGATTGCAAGGGCATAATGCAAGCCCACCAAGAAGAAGGGACATTTTGAAAATTGGATTGACCATTTATTTTCCTTTATAGGAAGCAGCCTGAAATCAATCCTCTTTCTACTGGAAAGCTGGAACACAGATTGCTTGATAAAAAAAGAATGGAACAGTATCACTGATTCTTCAAAATGTCTATCATTCCATCTGCATTTAGAAAAGGCTGAAGCAACATGGTAGGGAGAAAGGAAATTTAGTCTATCATGTCTGGAAGACACTAGGTAGGGGAAGGCTCCTGTAATCAGCACTATAGTGGTGCACTGAAAGCAGAGGGGGGGGGTACTGTATATATATACTCTGTGTGTGTGTGTGTATGTATGTGTGTATACACACACGTACATACAGTACATACATACTGTATAGATACTGTAGATACTCTACTGTGTGTGTGTTTCTGTACAATCTTTGGCCCTCTTGAATTTCCCTCTCGTAGGCTATTTTATTGGTTTATTTATTTTGCATCCCACCTCCAGGAGCTCAAGGCAGCATGAACAGTACTTCCTTTTTCAATTTTTCCTCATGACAGCAATCCTGCAAGGCTGGACTGAGAGAGACCAGCTCAAGTCACTCATTGAGCTTCTCTAGACCCAGCCCAACTCTTTCATTCCCTCCGTTTGTTGCCTTTTTCCTTTTTCTTCGCCTTATCCATTGCTTCCTATTTTTTTAGCCAGCTTTCTTATGTGTACTCTCACCGGTTTGGTCTGCTCTGCATCCTTCTCAGCCTCACACAGTTCCATAAACCAGCTCCTGTATTGTAAAAACTGTGTAAGGTTTAATAAGGGCCAAAATATATTTCTCTCAAAGAATTTTGCCTATAAACACAATAGCCCCGCCATCTTATTTCAAAGGAGTCTTTCGTTTCTACTGTAAATCTGTTCGGTTCTGCAAACTACCATCCAAGAGTTTGTGGCCATCAGCAAAATATAATATACTGTAGATGAAAATCTTGTGGATTCAGGTCATGATCCCCTCTCAGGTCCAGGCTGCTTTATTTCATTGTGGCGTAAAGATTTGCAACTGAAATAAAAGTCTAAAACGTGTGACCTTTCCTCTAGTAGTATAAACATATAGCCAAAACCTGTTTCATGACATTTTTCCTACTTCTTTGAGTTATTTATTTAGGTGACTTATATAGCCATCCGTCTTATATATTATAACTTCGGGCAGCTTATAGCAGCAATAAAAATAAGTTATTTATAAAAAGACCCCAAAACAGTGCCCAGTACCCTAAAGCAGCACTCCCCAGCAATAATCACTTTGTCTCACTCAATCCCAATGCTTGGGGAAAAAGCCAGCTTTTTAAAGCCTTCAATGAATCTAGAAGGGTGGATGCTTTCAATAATTAATTGTTCATGTTATAGTCCTTTATTTATCGAATGTTACTTTAGAAAAATGGCCCAGTGTGGGGAAGACTCCAGAGTTATCTATTGTGTTACAGTGGCATAGCAGAATACTATAATGTCTCCTTCAGCTTCCCAGTTTTCGGTTCTATAGTTTGACCAACAAGCCCAGTTTTAGACATTCAGTGTTATTCTGAAAAAGGTTATCAGAATTGTGATGAAGCCATATAAACAGAAAATAATTGCAGTAGCTAGATCACCAGAACATAACTGCCATCTTGTCTGTTTAAAAGAGTTGGAATTATGAGAGGGGAACAGAAGAGCATGGTGAAAGAGAAGGAGAAAAATTGATACTAAAGTTTTGGACTAATAACTTCCATCAGAACTCATTGGTACAATATGAATTATGTAGTCCCATAATCTAAAGAGTTGTGCTTCTCTCCTACTAAAGACTGTAGATAAAATAAATCCCTCTCTAAGAGGGAAGTGACTTTATGGGAAAGAACATGTGAAGCAATCTAAAGTTTTCTCAGCCCTTCACAGTAGGCCAGGTCAGGATGCAGACCCCGCAAGATATATAGGAACCCTGTTGATGTAGACTGTAATGAAATAATTTTGAATGTGTGGCAGTGTTTTCTCTTTCCTTTCTCTCACCGTACCCCAAAAAGAGTGAACGTGGAGCAATCCTGAGACCTTTCCCCCCCCTCACATGTTTCTTTTTTTCCTGGCCTAAATTCATGTTTTACTAATGGTCACTGCTCTTTTTCTTCAAGGTAATCTCTATACGCCTATACAAGTTCAGTGGCATTTAAAATAACAAACTCACAAAGTCACTTGATGCCATAACTATGCTCAAACCAAGAAGCGCATACACATCTATAAATAAAAGTTACTTAATATGAGTAGAACATGATGAGTTATAAATTACAGCCTTAAAAGCAAGCATTTTGCGGTTTAAAAAAAACAAAACAAAACACCACAAATTCCACAGAATTTAATTAACAAAAGTTCTAAATATTTTATTTAGGCCTCACTAGAAGGCGAGATTGCTGCATACAAGACTCTATCACTATGTTATATTATATATTACATATTGCATATCATTTATGGAATATGTAGTATATAGTATAATTATATAGACAACAGATCTGATTTATATTTGATGGAGACAGGTGTGGGAGAAAGGAACTTCAACCTGCCAGCCTTCTCAAAGACTCACATAGGTTAGGAAACTAGATTTTGTTTCATGAGATAATCATAGGGTCCTGCATGAACTACCCTCACATTACAAGAAAATTACATTCTACAGTTACAGAAAAGGATGAGCCAGATTTAAGAAGCTTCAGTGACAAGCTGCTTTTCTGAGCTGAAATACTGCATTCTGCTATAATCAAAGCCCAAAAGTGCTTTTGTTATTTCTAAGGGCATTGCACTAAATTGCTTTGAATCCTTCTATCATCATTTCTCCATAATCTTTTATCTTACTTTCCTTCTGCTGAACTGATACTTCATACTTACTAGTTTATTAACCTTTCTCATCCTATCTCCTGTACTGTATATGCCTTCATAGAAAACAGGATGAGCACCGTAGAAGCGAGATCAATTTTTCTAACAAAGATATCTTATTCAGTCTTTCCAAATGTCATTCACTATTATGGTTTACAGAGTAAAAACAACTAATAAACATGCCCTAAGGCAGAGGTTGCCAAGAAATGTGCAAGGACAAAGGTCCATCTTGTGGGCACCATGCCACAATGAGAAGAACCTTACAAACATTTGGGTACCAAATTTGGGCTGAGTGCTCTGAAAGGATGGATTCAGCAATTCTGCCTTTAGAATGGTTCCAAGGGAATAGCTTTTTGTGATATATGTATAAGAAGAGAGGAAGAGAAATGATAGAAGAGATGAATGATGAATAAAAGAGGGAATGTGTGCATAAGAGTATGCATAAGAGCCATGGTGGTGCAATGGTAAGAATGTACTACTGCAGGATAATTCTGCCGTCTACCAGCAGTTCGATTCTCACCGGCTCAAAGTTGACTCAGCCTTCCATCCTTCCGAGGTGGGTAAAATGAGGATCCAGATTGTTGGGGGCAATATGCTGACTCTGTAAACTTCTTAGAGAGGGCTGTAAAGCACTGTGAAGCAGTATATAAGTCTAAATGCTATTGCTATTACTATAAATGGATTAATGAAAGTCTGGATCCACCAATGTTAAACGTGCCCTGAAGTGGCCCCAGAGGACCATCTCCAGTGACATATAATCCTTAATAGTAAAAAAGATGCTGTTTTGAGTTAGCATTACATGGATGGGACTGTTTCAGTAGGAAAGGAAGGGTTGATATTGATGTACCAAGTATTGACATGTCAGTAAATCAAATGTATTTTATATCATTCTTCATTGTAGTTTTGTTCAGGAAAAAGTAATTACGTCTGTGATATTTAATTGTTACACACATGTACACACATCAATACATATAAATACCCTGTGCAAATCATACTTCTGCAACAAATATTTCCCATTTTAGACAGCTGTTGTTTAATATAGCAATAAGAACTGATTCTACTTTTGACATCTGCTAATCATTAAAAATAAAAAATGGCAGGTGTCAGCAATATACTTGTCAACAATATCATGCCAACAATCACCAACTTGGCATCATTAATCCAAATACTGCTGTCCTGAAATGTTTTTTTTTCACTTGCCAGTAATTGTTTATGGATTAAGTTACAAAGACAAATGACGCAAGTGTCTCCTTTTATTATTGTTGCTTTAGCTAAAGTTGGATCTAATCCACCTGTAGCTTTTCATGGGCTCCTGTTTTATTCGGACGGCTCTCATTAGCATTTGAAAGAGGCCCATTGAGGTTTTCCATGAAGGACCCCTCTGTGCAGGTTTTCTTTCATAAAGAGGACATTATCCAAAGGCAGAACTTGTCTTCCTAGCCAAGGAAATAAGGAAATCCGGGACATTTTGTCAGCACCTTCTTGTTGACTATTGACTTTTATAAAAAGGAGGTGTATAGGTAATGACCAGCACTTTGAACCGTTCTCAGACGCCTACAGATAACCAATGCAGTACCCACAATGCCAGCATTACATGGTTCTAGCAATAGTCAGGCAGGAAGCTGATGCATTTTATACAAACTGAGGTTTCCAGGTAGTCTTCAAAGATCACTCCAAGTAGGATGCGTTGTGGTAGTCCATCTTAGAGGGGAGAGAATGAGTCACTTTCACCCAATATAAATCTAACAAATAAAAAATATGGCGGGCAGGACAGAACAGAAACCCTTCCATTAGATTCTACTTTCTGGAGATATTTCCAAAAGCTTGATCTGTGTAGATCTGGGGTCCTCTGGTCATGCAGCTCTGCTCCTAAAGAAAGAGAATGTACGTGAGCCACAATCACTATGGAATCCAAAGCTGAAGCCAACACCTGGTTACTGTTTGCAAATGACACGCTTTTGTACACAAAAAGTGCACATGCCATGTTTGCATAAAACCACAGGCAAGGTGCAGCAACTACTGAGAGCTAATGGCTCTAGTACTAATTTTCTAACAGCCAAGTACTGGGGCCATCACTTCTCCCTAACCTCTCCTTTCCTCTACTTTCCTCATCACGAAAGCCTTTGCTTTCGTTTGCTTCTCTCTTGATGCCAGAAGCTTTGAAGCAGCTCTGACTCATTGTCTGCATTATGAATCAGCGGTTTGAAGCGAACAGGCTTGCTTTGACTTCAAACATGGGACACTAGGAAACAGCAGTACATGGCTGTGGGTGTGAAACTATTCCCTTCCTTTGAGGAATTTAACCAAGTATCTCGGTTTCAGTCTTCACACACACATTCTTTTAGCAACTCCTAGAAACGTCTTCTCCAAATTGGGTGGGTGGGGGAGGGGAAGGGGGGGGTAAAATGCAGAAATGAATTAGACTCCCCCACATTTCTCAATCACCTAGAACCTGGGATGATGTTTCAAGGGAAGAGCCGTCTTGAGTCCCTTCAGAAGTTCAAGGAGGGCATTTTACAAGGAAAGGAGGAAATTGTGGCATTGGTGAGGACCTCCAACTCTTGAAGTACTTTCCCCATGAATTATTCCTCCTGGCTTGTAAAAATCTGAAGGAATCTCCTAGCACCTCTTCAGACAAGCCAATATTATTAAAAGGCAGAAGCTTTTATGAACTACAGCTCACTCCATCAGATGCATGAAGACCTTTCAGTGAAACATGTCCACTACAGTCATTGATCGGGCCCGTATACAGTTTTATAATGTGTTTTACAGAATTCAAATGGATATGCATAAAAAACTAATTACCGTAAATAAAAAAAATGATTGTAATAAAAGACCCTACAAACAACCAGAAGTACTTTGCAAAAGATGTAAGTAAACCTATATATACATACCTTTTCAGTTACCAAATAGAGCAATATAAAATAACCCTACAAAATAACACTAAAAGGTAAATAATATTTGTTCCTAGTCAAATTGAATAATAATTGTCATGTTTCACTATCCGTTTCTAAATAATATATGCTCTGAAACAAAACCGAGCAACTTCAAAGATGGCATTGTTTGAAAGTGTAGAATTTATCTGGTCTATCTTCCTGGAGGAAAAAAAAAAAGTGTCAGTGTGGTTGCTAGGAGCCAATGCTGACTTGATGGCATATAATGAGTCTATCAAGAGCTGGCTTAGAAATGGAGTTAAATACAAGAGACAAATGAATTCCATCATAACATTGGCAGTACTCAGTCCACAGTTTCAACTGCTTTTAAATGGAAGAAGAACAACAACAGCAATAACAAATCTCTCATGGACAGAATATTGTTGTTATCGTCCTTCTAATAGGGCTACATTTGGTGTGTTAAAAGATATTGGGCTACAGGCCCCTACAATATTTTGTAATTGCAAGATATTCCCTAGGAGGTAATCCTGTTGTTTTATATTGTTTTATATTATTTGGGGGCCTTTTTATGACCCAAATAGACACATCTGTTTATTATATTGTCAGACAGATTATAGCATGCTTTATAATTGGCTTTGAAGTTGGTGGAGCAAGGTTAAACTGCAACAAAACACGATTGACCCTCAACTGTTTTTAAATTAACAGCAAAACCACACCATTTATTATTTGTCTTGCCAGCCTTCTAAAAGTTATTGAGACAGATGCACTCAAAATTCTGTAATTTTGTAGGATTTGTAGCTTTGCCAAGAAAAACCACATAATCCACAGCATGACTAAAATATACTGTGTATACGGTGACATCACCAGGAAAGCCCTAGCATTCAAAACAGGTGAAAATTCTCTTGGTTGACCTTCCGAGGAAGATAAGAGCTGCTGGACCTATCCAAGTCCTTTGTTTTTAATATCCATTGTCAGCCCACTCCAGGCATCTGAAGACATGCATCTCTTGAGCCATGGTGGCGCAGTCGTGAGAATGCAGTATCACAGGCTAACTCTGCCCACAGCCAGGAGTTCGATCCTGACTGGCTCAAGGCTGACTCAGCCTTCCATCCTTCGGAGGCTGGTAAATAGAAGACCGTTGGGGGCAATATGCTGATTCTTTAAACTGCTTAGAGAGGGCTGTAAAGCACTGTGAAGCAGTATATAAGTCTAAGCGCTATTGCTGTTCCTATTGCTCTTTACTGATAGCTCTTCTCTAGCAGAGTTGATAGGATTGTGTGAATGGATGAGAAAAGATTGCCCTTGCATGAGATTTTGGACATCTGTTGAATTTGTCTCTCATCCTTTATTTATCTCCTTCTGATTTAAGTGTTAAACATTGTATCTAACAAGGAACTAAATAAACAAGTTGTTACTATTCAGAGGGAAGTTATGATCAAGTAAGCAACAATGCCTCCTCCAGACCATCAGTTTTGCAAAGAACAAGGGGCTAAGTATCACATTTGTATATTATGTAAAAAGATTCTTCTGTGAGGTCACACAATTAGCAGCAGTGTAGCTGAGATCAAATCATTTGGTGAATTTGTGCTGTCTGGGCATATCGGATTTCTGCTAACATGCTCAGACACAGGGTGAGTGTTGACTGGGGACTTCTAGAATTGATGAGTATCACAGCTGGAGGGCACCTAGATAGGGAAGATTATCTTAGATTACCAGCTGCAATCGTACTATTGATATTGGCTTTGTACCCAGTATTAGAAGTTAAGTGCTTTTCCCTTTCTTTCTGAATGATACTTGAAGGCAATCAAGTTTTCTTTAGACAAAAATAATGTACAGGTGAAACTCGAAAAATTAGAATATCGTGCAAAAGTTCATTTATTTCAGTAATGCAACTTAAAAGGTGAACCTAATATATGAGATAGACTCATTACATGCAAAGCAAGATAGTTCAAGCCGTGATGTGTCATAACTGTGATGATTATGGCTTACAGCTCATGAAAACCCCAAATCCACAATCTCAGAAAA